>NC_132905.1:92566319-92756319 GCF_047675955.1 Chlorocebus sabaeus | reverse complement strand
CTCAAATACAGGGGCCCAGGGATCCTTTTATATTTGGAACAGTTTCTGGCTCTCTTAGAAAAATTTGTGTGTTTTATATATATTTGGTTTCAGTCTAGTCTTTGTACCAAAAACTATACTCATAATTCACTTAAAAATATTCCTTTCTCATTGTGCTCACTGGTATTATAGGTGGTATATCCGACTGCTCTCATACCCCACCTTTAAGTTTCCTAAAAATCTTTTTGAACAATTGAAAGGATTACTAGACTCCACCTTAATTCTTATGAAGTTCTTAACAATGTATCTTACAACTGTGTGTTTGATTTGGTCTTTACTCTGAGGTCAGGTCTTGCTGGAAGCACCCTGGGGTTGATTATTGCTCCCAGGCTGTATCCTAATTTGAAAATATTTTGCTGACTGGAAAGGCTGGAAATGAGAAACAGTTTTATTTTCTAACTCAGCACGTTCCAAATTCTTCATAGTCCCTCCAAATTCTGCTTACAAACTGGCCAGTTCTTTTCTAAGCTCATCTCTTTTTTGAAGTCAGAAGCAACCAACCCACACTTTCAGTATTCTGCCTGGAGATGTCCATGCCTAGATTCATAAGTTAATTAGGTACATTTTCTATTTCAGACTCCATAACATGAATCGTTACTGTCCAGCATCCTCAAGTTATTTTTTTCTCATCATCTTCTCAGCCTCCTTAGGTTTCTCTACTTCCTTCCACTGGTCCCCAAACCATTTCAACATATCTTGGGTTTTTGTTAGAGTAGCACTCCACTTCTGGTACTGATTTCTGTTCTGGTTTCTTATGGCCATAGTAAGGCTGTGTAAGACACAACCACACAAACTCTGTGGCATACGACAGTAGGCATTTATATAATTCATGTATCTGGGAGTCAGCAAGGGGTCAGCTAATCTAGGTTGGGTTGATTAGTCAGGGTCTGCTGATTTTAGTAGGTTTGCTCACACATCTGGGGGTCAGCCAGCACTTGGCTGATGTATAGTGGGTTCAGCTGGAGTGGTTCAGCTCTGCCTATGTCTCTCATCCTCCTCTTAGGAGCAAGAGTCCAGCCTGGCAGTCTAGTCTCATGTCCATGGCAGAGCAAAATAATTTGAGTGGAAACCCATGGAGCCTCTTAATCCTAGGCTTAGAATTGGCACATCCTCAATCGCCTCATTCCACTGGCCGAAGCAAGGCACATGGACAAACTTCAAGTCAAGGAATAGGAAAATACACTCTATTCTTCATGAGAGGATGGGAGGGTGAAGAAAGACTATTTCCAATCAATAATCTAACCTATCCATTCCCAGACTATTCTAATGAGGCCGTGTTTCCATAACAAACTTCTTCAGAATCTACAGGTGAATGGTCCCCGTATGGTTTTGAGTTAAAGCTAACCCAAAGAGAAATTTGAGGGAGATTTTAAAAGCAGACGTGAAGCCGTGGCCATTGCTGTCTGGAGGACTTACAATCAGCCAGATGTGGTGGTGGGGAGATGTAGCGGTTGCTTGGGGTTTTCAGGTGGGGTTCTCTGTCCTCTGTTCTGCTGAGCCCATGATCCTGACTGCTGGCCTTCCCAGGCTGCAGACCCTAAGAGGTGACACAGTGTCAGCAGCAACTCCCTTCTTGAACTCTACCTTTGTGGCCTCATTTGGCAGCAAGGTGTGTTTGGCTGGTGTCACCACCAAGGATCCTCTCCTCGCACGCCCTGCCCCTGAGACTTTGGCTTATTCAGCTCCCTCCACAACTATATAAGGTCTAATTTCTACAATAAAACTTTTTTCTCATAACACTCACAGCGACTCTGCTCCCCTGCTCAAGCGCCACCTGGTTGACACAGGCCCTGAGGCTGCCACAGTCCCATGCTCCCACCACCTCCAGGGCTCAGCCAGGAGCCCTGTGTCTGCAGCTGCCTCCTGAGTTCAGCAGCTCAATGCCAAACTCTTGAATGCTTCTGGTGTTTCTACAGCCAACTCATGCATCAAAGCTTGTCTACCCAAGCCCCTTTCCCCAGGCTACTGCTCTCTGCTTCCCACAGTTTATCTAATCAAGATGATAAAAGATGGTGGACTAATTTTGTATTTTTAGTAGACGCGGTTTCTCCATATTGGTCAGGCTGGTCTTGAACTCAAGACCTCAGGTGATCCACCCGCTTCGGCCTCCCAAAGTGCGGGGTTCACAGGCGTGAGGCAAAATTAGCCAGGTGTGGTGGTGCATGCCTGTAATCCTAGCCACTCAGAAGGCTGAGGCAGGAGAATCACTTGAACCTGGGAGGCAGAGATTGTGGTGAGCCGAGATCACACCATTGCACTCCAGCCTGGGCAACAAGAGCGAAACTCTGTCTAAACAAAACAAAACAAAACAAAACAAACACCAGATGGTGGACTCCATCGTGTGATGGGTCATTCCCTGATCTCATGACATGTCCATATATTGGGGCAGGGCCTCTGATAACACCAAACCTAAGCGGTGGGTCTAATGGTGTGTGATTCGGCTCTGTGACAGTTAGTAGGAAGCCATTCGGGGATCAGTTAGGACCTTGTAGAATCCTCTGTGGTCTAAGTGGCTTTGGTTCCTCTGAAGCTGGGCTGGAACAGAACTTCATTCATTTTCACACTTCTTTGCTTGAATGAATTTTGTGTTTCCTATGAAACACACAGAGGTTTTGTCATAAATAGGTGGAATTATAAAATCAAGGTACTTTAAAAATAAATGAATGTATCAGAACTTAAATTTCTAAATAAAAATTGGCCTCTTCTGAGTAGCTGGCTTGAGAGCTTACACTCTTGCTCCTATGATAGCTTAAAGCATGTGGCAAACACCTTTTTTCAGGCCTTGTTTAGCACATTAAAGAGTGGTGACAATGCATTCCATCTAAGGGAGAGCTCAGCGTTTTGTAACAACGAGGAGTCAGTTTGTGATTAATCTGACGAATAAAGTGAGTTGTCAATGTCAGTGAAATTATCCTAGGACTAAAAAAGTGGGTCTGAAAAGCTGTGTCAGGGAGGTTCTTGAGAGATGTTTTGATGTTAATCCTGGAAAAAGGTCACAGCGTTTCCAACAGACAACTTGAAAGAAGGATGCATTAACTTAGATGTTAGATCGTGGTTTTAAAATAAAATAATGGTAGTTTAGGGTCCCACAAGCCTAAGACCTCCACTGCATTTTTATTAGTAGGTATTATGGAGACAGCCGAGTTAAAAGGGCTCCCTGGAGAATCTGCAACCGGCCTGCTCACTGAGGGATGGGGCGGGGCCTTGGGAAGTGCCAGTTGTTTGCAGTTGGGGAGATCCTGGCCTCTCCTGTTCCTAGGGGGTAACCTGGGATTTAGTCTGTGAGATGCAGGCCTGTTAACAGGACCCCCTCTCACTTTGCTGCTTTTTGTTTTTTTCCTTTTCAAACAATAAAATTCCATTTTTTTCACCCTTCTATGTGTCCGCGAGCCTTATCTTTCCTGGTCATGTGACAAGAACCTGGTTTTAGTTGAACTAAGGAGAAAATCCTACAACATTATGGATTTAAAACCATTAATGCAAATTATTATAAATCAGACCAATATTTCCTTCACTTCTTAAATACCATGCTGCTCCTGACAATGTCTGCTTCGTTTCCTAGCAGTTTTAACAAGGCCGATTTGTCCTGGAGGGGATTAAAGAGTATGATCAATAAATTAGCCCATGCTGAACTAAAAATGGGTGGTTTTTCCTTCTTACTGGGGAGTGACTTTCAGCTTTGCTAGCCAATGTTTCTAGCAAGGCCAATCTTTACAGCTAAGCTCAATTCTTTATCAATTGAAGTCCAACCAGCAAAACAAAAACTACTTAAAATTATATGAAATTGCCTTTTCAGGTTAAAAAAAGGTCAAATATTGGTGATTGAATATGACTAACCTAATATTTCAACCAGTTCCCTGCCGGTGCCTCCCACTAGCCAAACTCAGCCAGAAGGCAGCTGACAAGAGAGCTCAGGCACCCGGCTTATAGCACTGAACTGGGAAGGGAAGAAAAGGCTCTCGGGACCCAGGGAACGAGGCTCCACTCAGAGGCAGGGAACTTAGAAGAAATGCCCAGGGTATCACAGCTGGACGAAGACTGGCTGAGCACTGACAAAGAGCTTCTCTTTTTGGAAATAGGGTCATTACAGACGTAATTACATCATGATGAGGTTGTACTGGGTTAGAGTAGGCCCTAAATCCAATGACCAGTGTTCTTATGAGAAGACAGAAATTTAGACATGGCAAGACGTGCACACACAAGGAGAAGACCTTGTGGCAACACAGGCAGAGACTGGCGCAATATGGCTACACAGCAAGGGATGTTCAAGGGTTGCTGGCAGCCATCAGAAGCTAAGGGTGAGGGAAAGATCTTATCAGAGGCTTCAGGGAGAGCAGGGTCCTGACAATACCTTGATTTCAGACTTCAGGATTCCAGAACTGGGAGACAATACATTTTGTGGTTACTGTTGTTGTTTTTTGTGTGAGATGGAGTCTCGCTCTGTCAACCAGGCTGGAGTGCAGTGGCGCAATCTTAGCTCCTGGGTTCAAGCAATTCGCCTGCCTCAGCCTCCCAAGTAGCTGGGACTACAGGCACACACCACCACACCTAGCTAATTTTTGTATTTTTAGTAGAGGTGAGATTTCACCATGCTGACCAGGCTGGTCTTGAATTCCTGACCTCAAGTGATCCGCCTGCCTCAGCCTCCCTAAGTGCTAGGATTACAGGCATGAGCCACCACACCCAGCCACATTTTTTTTTCTTTTTTTCTTTTTTTCCTTTTTCTGAGATGGAGTCTCATTCTGTTGCCCAGGGTGGAGTGCAGTGGCGCGATCTTGGCTCACTGCAACCTCTGCCTCCCGGGTTCAAGCGATTCTCCTGCCTCAGCCTCCTGAGTAGCTGGGATTACAGGCATGCACCACTATGCTCAGCTAATTTTTGTATTTTTAGTAGAAACTGGGTTTCACCATGTTGGCCAGGCTGGTCTCGAACTCCTGACCTCGTGATGTGTCCACCTCGGCCTCCCAAAGTGCTTGGATTACAGGCATAACCCACTGCGCCCAGCCACATTTTAGTGTTTTAAGCCACCCAGCTTGTGGTCATTTGTCATGGCAGCCCCAGGAGGCTAACATAGGAAATATCTTAAGAAATTCGCTAAGGTGGGCGCCTGAGAGAAGTGATGTATGGATCACCCTGGGCCTGTCCCATCAGCTTCCCAGATTCTACCCTCTGCATCTCTCTTTCAGGGTCCCCTGCTTCGGAAACGCGTGTTGATAATACGGCTTCTTCCACCCCAGAGTTCAAGCAGAAGGCTGATTAAAGGTTACAGGTGCTGAAAAATTCCACGGAGTATTTTAAAGCAAGAAAATAAAATATTTTCTTCCCCTCATCCTTTCCATTTAAAAACTTCAATGTCTTTCTTCCTCACATGTCCTTCATTTGCTGACATGGGCATTAGCAGGACAGGCTTTAGGCAGCAAGTTGCTTGGCTCTTGTTTCGATCTTTGAACATTTACTGGCTTATGGTGTATGTGCCTTTGGGGAGTAGAAAAGCACGTTGCAATCCCCTTTTCCTTCCTTTTGGAACGTGTCTCTGTTACTTCATGACAGAATGTTCTGACTGGGCTGAGCTGATTTTACGTTGCTTTCAACACTGTGCAAGATGTGTGAAGAATGGATGGGAATCTAGTCCAAGCTGTTGTGGATTTTGTGAAGAATGGACGGGAATCTAGTCCAAGCTGCTGTGGATTGTTGGCTTTTTCTTTTCTTCTGAAAGCAATTGTTGGACATTTTTACAGAAAGGAATACCTAGATCTCCATATATCTCTGTCTCTCTGTCATCTACAAGTAGCACTTGAAGTTCTTTGGGCTAAGTGAAGAGGAATTCATTCCAAACCAGCTCACGGAGGAAGGAAATACATTGGTTAGTCTGATGCAATGGCCTAGGAGGAGAGCGGCTTGGTCTCGGCCAGTGTTTCTTAAGGAGGTGCTTCTGGTATGTGGGGTGAGATAAGTCTTGGTACAGAATTATCCCAAACATTGTGGGTTGTTCAACATACCCAGCTCCAGCCGATAAATACTAGTAGAAGCCCCTAATTATCATGATAATTAAAATCCATGTCCCACACTCCACCACCCCTGGCCCAGCTATTTATCTAAGAGGTGCTTGTGGCAGGTGCTGTTGTCCTTGGACTTTCCTTCTACACACCAAAGGCTTCTGTTGTTTTGAGACGGAGACTTGCTCTGTTGCCCAGGCTGGAGTGCAGTGGCGAGATCTCAGCTCACTGCAAGCTCCACCTCCCAGGTTCACACCATTCTCCTGCCTCAGCCTCCCGAGTAGCTGGGACTACAGGCGCCCACCACCACACCTAGCTAATTTTTTTTTTTTTTTTTGTATTTTTAGTAGAGACGGGGTTTCACTAGGTTAGCCAGAATGGTCTCGATCTCCTGACCTTGTGATCCAAACTGCTGGGATTACAGGCCTGAGCCACCGCGTCTGGCCACCAAAGGCTGCTTATTGCAAACACCTGAGACTTTCTGCCTGTGGGCTTGCTGTCTGTCTACGAATCCCACTCTGACAATATGGAAGTGCTAGATAGTGTGCCTGGACATAGCCCTCAACCACAGATGACTGTGGGCTGGGAGACGAATGCCCCAGCTTTCTCACCTGGGATTGAAGCCACTTTGAAGCATGCCCTGCACTGTCTCTCAGAGCTTCTCAGTGGGATGGAGCTCCAGCTGCCCACACAGTCACTGACCTGATAACACACCCATGTTATTTTCCTTTGGCTGCTGTGAAAGATTACCACAACCTAAGTGGATTAAAATATTATTACCTTATGGTTATGAAGGTCAGAGGTCAGAAATGGGCTAAGATCAAGGTTTCAGCGAGGTGCATTCCTTTCTGGAGGCTCCAGGGAAGAATTTGTTTCCTTGTCTTTTCCATCTTTTGCTGGCCGCCTGCATTCCTTGGCTTGTGACTCCGTCTTCCATCCTCAAAGCCAGCATTACAGCATCTTCAAGTCTCTCTCTGACTCTGACCTCCCTCTTCCACCTTTAAGGACCTTGTGATTGCATTAGGCCCACCTCGATATGCCAGGAAATTCTCCCTATCAGAAGGTCAGATGATTAGCAAACTGAATTCCATCTGCAACATTAATTCACCTTTGACTTGTAACCTAACAAGTCACAGATTCCAGGGGTTGGGATGGAGACATCTTTAGGGGCCAAAATTCTGCCTACCACATCATCCCTTATTGGCTTCATTCCCTTCTCTGTCTCACTACCCCACTTCCCTGCGAGTTTTCTTGGGTTCATCTCCCAAATCAATTACTTGCACTAGAAATCTTGTCTCATTATCCGCTTGTGCAGAAGCCCAAACCGAAACACTGCCTGAGAGAGAATTCCTGCTTAGGATCATTGGTGTCAGGATGCCAGTGAGTCATCAGGATTTAGTTTCTCTCTGTCTCTTGGCTCTTCTTTCACTGGCTTTACCACTGGTGGCAAAATGACTATGGCAACTCCAACTAAGCCAACAACCTTCCAGATTCAATCTCACTGGGAAAGAGGAGCTCCTGCCGATGTCCTGAGATTTATTTTAATGGGACTCCTTTAGGTCATGCATCCATCCCTGACCTAATCATCAAGGTGGAGGATGGCAGGGCTTTCATTGGCCAAGGCTGAGTTACATTCTCCACTCCTAGAACTGAGTTGAGACTCAGCCAGGGTCATGGACTAAGAGTAGAAGAGGAAGAGGGGCGGCTTTACAATAAAAACAAATCAGGCTTTATGACTCAAAGAGGCAGCAATGAATTCCGAGCAGGCAAATAACAAACAGCTACATTATCTTTTCTTTCTTTTTCTCCCTCCCTCTCCAAGCCCCTGCCTTGTGTTGGCGTCTGTGCCTGTGCATGTATAACATAGGATGCCTGAGTGGATCTTAAGGAACATCTAGTGAGTACATTGCTATCATTTCACATATGGCAAAAGTGAGGCCAAAACAAATGCAGGAAATTGCTGTTGGTCACACACTGCCATTGCCAAAATCTGCCTAGCAATACCCTTCTTCTGATTCTAGGCTCTGAGACCTGCCTACCACAGTCTCATATCTTCCAGACTGGGTAGACTTTGTATCTCAGATCTACGTTGTATTAACTGGTACATCTAAGATGGTGGTGGGAGCAATGTCTTCACTATTAGTAATTTTTCTTTTGCCTTATTCTTGCCAAATGCACTTTTGTTTCAGAGCCCACAGGAAGACATGGTGCAGAAACAAATGGAAATGTGCATTTATCAAACCACATTGAGGCTCAAGTGCCTTGTGTTGTGGATACGATGACCCATTTTGTATGGCATAAAACACTGTTTCTGATGAGAGACATGTAAACCTTTTCTGGAATGAACAGAGTGATAAATGATGAGTATTTCAGATTTCATTGATCTTGGGAGAAACTTTTATCTTTATACAGGGATAGAACACAGGAATTTGAAAGCGGACAGATTTGTGTTTGAGCTTTGCCATTTACTACTTCTGTGGATTCTTGGACTATTACTTAGCTGTTCTAAACCCAATTTCCTTATCTAGTTTTTGTGTTTGTCAGAAGTAGACTAGACCAAACAAGGGCATAAGTGAAGTTCACATGAAACCTCAATTCCGTTTTTCCCCTAGGCCTGTTTTGTCTTTTTGTGTAATGGAACTCAAATTTTCTGCCTCTGTAATGTTGTTTTTAACTACGACATTAGTTACTATTGCTCATGAGTTACAGGGTAGTGGTTACCTATTGATGCATTTTAAAATCTCAAATTCCAACAGTAAACATTTACTGTATGAAAGTTTTTGTGGGTCAGGAATTCAGAAGTGGCTTAGCTGAGTAGTTCTGGCTCAGGGCATCTTCTGGGATTTCAGTCACAATGGCCAGGGCTGCAGTCTTCTGAAAGTTTGACTGAGGTTGGAAGATTAGCTTCTAAGATGACTCATTCATATTGCCCTCAAGTCTGGTGGCAGGAGACCACTAGTCCTGTCTTTGTGAACCTCTCTAAAGGGCTGTCGTTGCTTGAGTGTCCTGACAACATGGTGGCTTCCTTTCCCCAGAGTTAGTAATCCAGGGGAGAACAAAATGGAACCTGCAACATATTTTGTGAGCTAGACTTGGAAGTCATACACAGTTATTTCTACAGTATCCTCTTGGCAATACCAGTCAGCCCTATTCATTTTGCATGTGAATACCAGGAGATAGAGATCACTAGGGTAGCTACTAAACACAGATAAATCATCTCTTCAATTGACCTGTGGTGTATAAAGTACGATGTCAATTACTATAGCTACTGTAACTTACAAGTTAGGATCCGTGATGAAATCAATAACTCTGGTGTGTGACTGGTGCCATCAGTGTATTCCTGAGTTCATCTTGAATGAGCTTGCTTATTTCTAGGTTGTGCAAATGCCAAACCACGTGATATACACTGACAGGAGGGCCTGGGGAATGACTGTTCTTGTACTCAATGAATCTACAGTGGCCAGTTCAACAGATATTGAAGAAAATATGTCCCCAAACACACCCTAAGAGGCAAAAATCCTACACAATTTAGGCTCTTGTTTAATGAAGGTAGAGCATTTGTAGCAGCTGAGTGATCTGCTTAGGAGCTCAGCCAGGAGATTGTTTGCAGCATCAAGCCCAACAATCCTGACTCAGAGAGACTTCGCTCCAGTAAGATCTAACTTGCCTTTAAGTAGAGCAGGCAATCAAGAAATGCTACTTTTATTATGACAGTGATGATGATGAATAAGAAATGGCTTTAACAAGATAAATGCCTTCCAACCTCAGAAACGCCAGTAACTTAGATATTAATATACAGATAAAGAATCTCCTTTGCAACCCGTAGATTATCACATTCTTTTCCAAGAGTTAACACCAGGAAATATGGATCCTGTCTCTCATTGCATCATTTATAATATGCATTGCAAACTCATGAGGTATAGTCATGGGAGGAAAGTCATTCCTCCCTCTGAAATATATTAGTTAGATCAGCTGTAAATCAACTCACTATTTCTTTGGCTTAATTTCTGTGTAGACTTTCCACCCCCTTTGAGATTAAGGTTATGCTTGGTTATTCAGCATTTTCTCATTTCCCTATGACTTGATTGGCCCCTTTAGGTCACCTAT
Source organism: Chlorocebus sabaeus (assembly GCF_047675955.1). Taxonomy (NCBI): domain Eukaryota; kingdom Metazoa; phylum Chordata; class Mammalia; order Primates; family Cercopithecidae; genus Chlorocebus; species Chlorocebus sabaeus. Next base: position 92,746,177 of record NC_132905.1, on the reverse strand, counting down.
TGTGTTTTTCAATCTTAATTTTCGGTGACAAGTTTAGCCAATTGCTTCCAAGAACTGCCTTCTTTAAAATAAAGAATAAAAATAGAAACAAAAACAAAAACCAGAAACAGCTTTCTGTTCTAGTCTCTTCTACATAACCCTGAGGATGCCGGGGAGGGGAGTGGGAGAGTGTGAACTTGTCGGAACATATGCTTTTGGTTGACTGTGTGCATGTGCATGGAACATTTACAAGTGATGACTGGAAGTCAAAGTTTCTATAAACTTTTCCCCACTGCCCCTGCCTGCATATGGCAAACACCACCATGGGTGGAAAGAATTTTGCATTGACAGCTGGCAGACAGAGATCTTGGGTACTGGGTTATACCTCAGGCAGCAGTGGGAGGGGAGTGCAGTTGGCAAAGGGGGAGGATATTTTAGTTCAATCTTATTTTCTTTCTGTTTTATTATCTTTATGTTAGTAGAATATAGAACACGTGAATGCACCACAGTATTGTTTTGTATTCAGTCATTTCAAGGCCAATTCTAGCCCAGTGCAGGAAGGCAGAGCACAACCAAATTACATTGTTGAATGTAACACACCAATTAAAACTGGGGGAAGAGGCTTGGGGATCTCAGCCTCTTTGGATTCGGGGATTTTAGTCTAAAATTAGAAGGTTGCTCAGAGAATCACAAGGGTCATTTTCAACTTTAGCCCGTTAGAATTCTGGAATGGGTCCCTGTCTGTATGATTCTCGGTATCTTCGGCCTTGGGTGACGGCAGTGAGCAAATCAGTGAGCGCATGCCTAACAAATCCTCTCCAGGTGGCTCCTGGAGAGACAATGGAAACAGAACAACACAGTGTATAACTAGCACAGTGACAGAGGGTGGACATTCCCACCTGTCTTCAATTGTTGCACATCAATCTGCATCTTTTTTATCTTGCAAGTTTGGTCACCACTGAGAAATACATCACTGGTGGGTTTGAAATATAAATACTTTATCCTGATAAATCCTCTTCCACATCTATAATTCATAAATATTGAAGAAGTGGGTGAAGGAATAAAGAATTTGGAAAGTGTAATGCTTTTATGAAGCAGACTTTGTTGAGTTTATTGGAAGATTATGCATATTTTGTTGGGTTTTTGTGCTGTTAAACTGTTCAGGGAGGAAAGAAAGTTTGAACTGTTAATTAAGAAATACCGGCCGGGCGCGGTGGCTCAAGCCTGTAATCCCAGCACTTTGGGAGACCGAACGGGTGGATCACGAGGTCAGGAGATCGAGACCGTCCTGGTTAACATGGTGAAACCCCGTCTCTACTAAAAAATACAAAAAACTAGCTGGGCGAGGTGGCGGGTGCCTGTAGTCCCAGCTACACGGGAGGCTGAGGGAGGAGAATGGCGTAAACCTGGGAGGCGGAGCTTGCAGTGAGCTGAGACCCGGCCACTGCACTCCAGCCCTGGCAACAGAGCAAGACTCTGTCTCAAAAAAAAAAAAAAAAAAAAAAAAAAAAAAGAAATACCTGGCAGAATTCTATGGTACAATGGAAGAGCCATTCAGAAATCAAGAGTGGTTCTTCTAGACGAGTTAAAATTGCAGAGACAAGAGAGTTGGCCATGTGTCTGGATTTTGGAACTTCTTTAAGGAGCCATGAGATATGCATGCACCACCCGCCCCCCCAACACACCCCAAATAACTCAGAGTGTGGATACCAAAGACATAGGGCAGTCTCCGCTGATACAAATTGTTTCTCCTTGTAGGAGATGGGGGAAAGTAAACTGACCCAGTAAAATTAGGGGCTTCTATAGCAAGAAGAGGGTATTTCACATCCCTGAACAGATGTGCTGCTGAGGGTGGGTGGGTGAGCCCTCCCAGCCCTAGAGGCTTTGTCTCTGCCTTTAGCACTTTTGTGTGGGAGAGATATGAAGGGAGTCCAAAGGACCCTAGAAAGGACAGCCTCATATTAGAAACGGGGCTGACAACTAGGCAGGGCAGAGGACAAGCTTAGTCAGTACCTAGGGGTTACATTCATTTCACTGCTTGCAGTAAAACAGTTTGAAAGCAGACGACACATTCAATGTGTCAATACATAGGCTTCTTGGTGGTGATGCTGTATATGTTTGCAGCAGACACCATCAGCTGCCCATCCAATGGACATGTCGTCCCCTTTCTATCTAACAAAACCCTCCTACGGTTTGTGGCCTCAACATGCCCAGTTAAAGAAAAATAACTCAGCCAGGCAACACTGCTGTTTCCAAAAACTATACGACATAACTTGGGGCATTCAAAAGAAGCTGTAAATCGCAGGAAAGGGAGGCCCTCCAGAATAAAAGGAATTGCTTTTCTGCCTTTGTTCTAGTTATCTTTTTCTTTCTCTTTCCTGCTGGATGGTGAGCACGAGGCCTGTGGTACAGCAGCCACCTTGTGACCTTAAGGCAAAAGCAAAGAGAAGCACATCTTGCTAAGGATGAAAAGTTGGAAACAGCCAGATGGCACCAGAGAGTCTGTCCTGCCTGAGCTGAGTTCACCCTGTGTCTACAAGCCACTGTTGGCTTTCCTGTTCCTTGCAGCCAGAGGCAGTCCAAATTGATTCAATGTGCTTCTGTAAAGAAAGCTTAAGGTTGAAGTTTTAAAAGCAGTATTATTGAAAGAAACATATCTAGCTTCTCTAAGACACACTTTGCAAACTCAAATGTTTTTAATGTCATGACATGTAACGCCAGGGTTTAGTAAACCTTTTCTGCAAAGGGCCAGATAATAAATGTTTTTGGCTTTGTGGGCCACACACAGTCTGTAGCAACTGCACAACTCTGGTGTTGTCGTGTGAAATGGCCACTGGCAATACATAAATTAACATATTCTTCTTTGTGCCTTGGGACATATGCCACACCTTTTCTCACTCTCCAAAGTATTGCAGTTCTGTTGGATACTAGCTGAAAGCTGAAACACTTTTGAAATTTTATTTGAGAAAAAATAGAAATATTTCTTCTTTTGATCCTTACTTTTAAAGTCCCTTCAATTATTTTCTAAGAATATTATTTTTAAAATGTGGTCCCATCTTTCTTATTAGAGTAACATACAGGCATTGCAGGAAAAAAGTGGAAAAATCTATTTATTCTACTATAGAGAAAATCACTTACTAACAGACAAGACACACACATTAAAACAACAGAAGCTCAAACCCGTTGAAATGAATCTCTCACTAGACTCCACCAGCTTTGGGGCTGGTTTGTTGGTTGTTATAGGAGTGTTGCAGGAGCAGCTGATATAAAAGCAGACAGAGATACAGGGGTACTGGAGGACACTTTTGTGATGCCCTCCTTCACCTGCCTGTGAGATTGGACTGCTTATCAGAGCTGTTCTCTGGAGGAAATACTCAGAATACAATGCAGGTTGATTACTTCTGCCACAGTGCAATGGCTAGTAGGCATAGCAAAGTCAACCCATTTTCTTACCAAAGAAGGGCTCTCTTCATATAATTATTACTAAATCTTTTAATTTACTTTTATTCTGTGATCTTTTCAAAGAAATGCATGCTCATTATACAGAATTTAGAAACATACAAATACCAAGTAGTAAAAAAATAATAATGATATTTTCTCTCTATTCCTGAGTCAACTCATTATATATCAGCATATTTCCTTCCATTTTTATTTCTGGGCATTTCCCCCCCTATACATTGTTGATATATTATATGTACAATTTTGATTTTTTTTTTCTGAAAAATAGTATTTCAAACATTTTCCTGCCATTTAGATCTCTCAATAATCATGTTTGAAGAAGGATATAGAACTCCATCAGAGTGACCCTTTCCTCATGTTAGACATTTAGACCTTTGATGTTTTATTTCTATAAATAACTCAGCTGGGCAGGCACGGTGTCTCATGCCTGTAATCCCAGCACTTTAGGAGGCTAAGGCGGGTGGATCACCTGAGGTCAGTTCAAGACCAGCCTGGCCAACATGGTGAAACCCCGTCTCTACTAGAAATACAAAAATTAGCTGGGCATGGTGGCAGGTGCCTGTAATCCCAGCTACTTGGGAGGCTGAAGCAGGAGACTCACCTGAACCCAGGAGGCAGATGTTCTAGTGAGCCGAGATCACGCCATTGCACTCCAGCCTGGGCGACAAGAGTGAAACTCCGTCTCAAATGAAACAAACAAAACAAAACTAAACTCAGCTTTGCCCACAGATTATTTTCTCAGGACAGCTTACTAGAATGAAATTACCAAGTCAGAATATACGAAAAGTGGTAAAGTCAATTTTTTTCCCATGAAAGTTGCTTATTTAAAAAGTTATGGTACTACATCCCCACACAGGATATCTTGCTGCACTTTCCTCTACACTAAATCCCACGGTTGTCACTGTGGCTCTGTTGTTTTCTGACTCCAGGTGTAATTAAATTTTTTTTTTTTTTTTAACATCTCTTGATTTCTTTTTCTCCTTCTATTTTTCCTCCTCTCCTTTTCTCTTCTTCCTCTGCCTTCTCCTTTCTTTTTCTTTAAAAATACTTAGACGTTCTGCTGTGGTCTGAATGTTTCTGTCTCTCCCCAAAATGTATATGTAGAAATCGTAAACTCCAAGTGGTGTGCGTGGAAGTGGGGCCTTGGGAGGGTGATTAGGTCATGAGGGTGGAGCCCTCATGGATGAGATTAATGCCCCTACGGAAGAGGCCCCAGAGAGCTTCCTCACCTTCCTCTATGTGAGGATGTTACTGAAACACCAGGGGTGTGGCCTAGGCCCTGCTGCTTCAGGCACAGAAGGCCAATCACTGAGACAATGAGTTTTGCCAAGGAAGAAGCCTTTAATTGGGTTCTGCAGCCAAGGAGATGGGAGCTTAGTCTCAAATCCATCTCCCTGACCCGCTAAAACTAGGGGTTTCTGTAGCAGGGAAGCAATGTAACAATATGTAAGAAAATAGGAACTAGGGAGGGGCAAGGAAAACAATCATGATAAATGAGGGGTCCAGCATTTCATAGCCAGGATGTGGTGATATGGTGAGCTTCAGATCTATGATACTTTTTTTTGAGAGGCCTGAAGGTCATTCCCTGAGGAAGGAACTCAGATAAAACAAATGCAAGTTTCAAGATTTAAGATTAGAAGGGTGAATTTCTATGTTTATCCAAAAAAAAAAAAACAAAACAAAACCCCCAAAAAACCTGTCTATGGGACAATTGGGTCAGTTTCAAGGACAGACACAGAAGACATCTGTCTATAACCAGGAAGCGGGTCCTCATCAGACACTGAATCTATAGGCACCTTAATCTTGGACTTCCCAGCCTCCACAACTATGAGAAATAAATTTCTGCTATTTATAAGCCATCTTATCCATAGTATTTTGTCATAGCAGACTGAGCAGACAAAGACACCTTCCTTATTTCTCAAAAAATGTTAAAGTGCTTTTTCTCTTGAAAATGGTTTAATTAGCATTACTTTAAATCATATCCACTCTAAATTTAGACCAGTCATTACTCATGCCCTGGGCTGATTCAGGCTGTGTGGATAATATTGCGTTTTAGTTAGCAAGAAAGAGGAAGTAATGCTTTACGTTTCGCAACTAACAGTATTTGCCCTGAAACTGAATCCCATTTTCTTATGGAAAACTTAGAATAAACTTAGAAAATAAGTAAATTAGTAACTTTTCTATATATACAAAATTACATGTATATAGTACATTTTATGTTACAAATAGGATCATACTATATAATTTTGTATCTGTTGCTTACTATATTCAGATATAAATTGTGAACATCTGACCACAGTTTCCACAATGCCATTTTTAATCAGTGCATTATTTTCTATTATGTGACTGTATTGATGATTCCCACACTGTCAGGTATTTCTTCATATCACTAAATATTCTTCTAAAGCATCAGTTTCCCCTCTGTATAAATATCATATTTTATTTACTTCATTGCAATCCTATATTGTTGAACATTAGAATGGTTTTAATATTTAATGATTATAAATAAAGCAAAGAGTAATCACTATGCATACCCATAGTTTTTTCCTTTAACTTTAAACTTTTTCCTTAAATGTCCTATTATAGCTGGGAAAATTGTATGCAAATTCTTGTGGTCATTGACACACATGACCAATTTGCCCTCTGAAAAGGTGATAGCAGTTTATATTCTTGTAAGGAACGTCTACATGAGAATGTCTCATTCTCTACTTTTTCGTCAGCACTAGGAGTTATGTGTTTATTGTCTTTGCCAAATTGATAAATCAAAACAACTTCCATTATTTTCATTGTTTGCATTTCTTTGATTATAAGTGAGTGAAGCGGAACATTTTTTTTTGGTATGTCAATTGTCAATTTGTATTTCTTTTCCTGTGAAAAAATTTTACACAGTTCTGTTCATATTCACATTGAATTGCTTGTCTTTTGATTTAACAAAATTTAATAAGAATTATTTAAAAAGGATATTAAGTGTGCGTTATCTTTGTTAGAATACATTTTAATCAGGTTAGCTACCTGTTTTTTTTTTTTTTTTTTTTGAAACAGAGTCTCACTCTGTTATGCAGGCTGGAGTGCAATGGCATAATCTCTGCTCACTGCAACCTCCACCTCCTGGATTCAAGTCTTCTGCCTCAGCCTCCCAAGTAACTGGGATTACAGGCATGTGCTGCCACACCTGGCAAATTTTGTAATTTTAGGAGAGATGGGGTTTCACCATGTTGGTCAGGCTGGTCTTGAACTCCTGACCTCAGGTGAGCCACCCGTCTTGGCCTTCCAAAGTGCTGGAATTGCAAGTGTGAGCCACTGCACCCAGCCAGGTTACTTAACTTTTGCTAACAATTTTGTGTATGGTATTTCTTTTCTTTTTTTTGAGACAGAGTCTCACTCTGTCACCCAGGCTGGAGTGCAGTGACCGGATCTCAGCTCACTGCAAGCTCCGCCTCCCGGGTTCACACCATTCTCCTGCCTCAGCCTCCCAAGTAGCTGGGATTACAGGTGCCCGCCACCTTGCCCGGCTAGTTTTTTTTTGTATTTTTTAGTAGAGACGGGGTTTCACCGTGTTAGCCAGGATGGTCTCGATCTCCTGACCTCGTGATCCACCCGTCTCGGCCTCCCAAAGTGCTGGGATTACAGGCTTGAGCCACCGCGCCCGGCGTGTATGGTATTTCTTGATAAGAAAAAGCTTAAATGACCATCAAGCCAAATCTGTTAATCATTTCTTTTATGGTTTCTGCCCTTGACGTCATTAGTGTTTTTTCATCAGTTTCCAAGAAAATTTTCTAAGTTTTTTTCTTATTGTTACAGATATTTCCCTACATTGTCATTTGCTTTCACACCTGCTTGTAGCCAAAAGGCCAAGAAGCAATGTTATTTGCTTCTAAGACATACATACATATATATTTCAACAATGCCAATGACAGTTTTTCTGCCAATCTCATAGCCTCTCACGCATGTGGGCAAAATGGCCCACATATATACATATATAAAACAAATATATATATTTGTTATTTAGTCCAATCTGTTGACATATTTCTCTGTTATTCTTTTCCATGTTGTTTATGCTTAGAGACTGTTTGTATACACAGAGATTAGTGAAGGGATCGCCTAGCAGAGCCCTTCAGAGTCTGGCTGCTAGGACTGAGTCATGGCTCTGCCGTGACTGTGTGATGAGCTTCTCTTACCTCAGTCTCCTTGACTGTACAATGGGCATAATCTCACATGGGTAATGGGTGGACTATTAGTTCTGTGCCTAGTGCATACTAAGCTCTCAATACTTTCCCTCCTAGATGAAAAACAAATAATTCACTTATTTTTTTTTTTTTTTTTTTTTTTTTTTGAGACGGAGTCTGGCTCTGTCGCCCAGGCTGGAGTGCAGTGGCGCAATCTCGGCTCACTGCAAGCTCCGCCTCCCGGGTTCACGCCATTCTCCTACCTCAGCCTCCCGAGTAGCTGGGACTACAGGCGCCCGCCACTGCGCCCGGCTAATTTTTTTCTATTTTTTAGTAGAGACGGGGTTTCACCATGGTCTCGATCTCCTGACCTTGTGATCCGCCCGCCTCGGCCTCCCAAAGTGCTGGGATTACAGGCGTGAGCCACCGCGCCCGGCCATAATTCACTTATTATGTTTGACTTCCCAATTTCTCTGGATTGTTTTTTGTTATAATTTGAAGGAACAATCCAAATTGATTTGGTTCTACAAATTTTTAACCAGTCTTCGACATACTATGAATGATTCCACCAGCAACTAAAATGACAGGTTACTGCTGTAACATTCTGTAGTATCAGGTAAGATGTGTTCAAATAGATCCCAGTGTAGGCCGGTTCCGGGGGCTCATGCCTGTAATCCCAGCACTTTGGGAGGCCAAGGCGGGCGGATCATGAGGTCAGGAGATCGAGACCATCCTGCCTAACACGGTGAAACCCCGTCTCTACTAAAAATATAAAAATATTAGCTGGGCATGGCGGCGAGTGCCTGTAGTCCCAGCTACTCGGGAGGCTGAGGCAGGAGAATGGCGTAAACTCAGGAGGCGGAGCTTGCAGTGAGCCAAGATCATGCTACTGCACTCCAGCCTAGACAACAGAGCCAGACTCTGTTTCAAAAAAAAAAAAAAAAAAAACAGATCCTAGTGTATATAAAACAGAACTATACACAAGAAAGAAAATGCCATAAACCGATGGGGAAGGAATGAATTACTCAACAAGTAGTGATAAAAAATTAACTGTATTTGGAAAAAAGATTTAATTAGATTCTACAATATGTGTTGAAATAAATCCAGAAGAATTAATGAGCTACATAAAAATATTAATGTATGTCATCCACATATTACACACATATTACATACATATCACACACATAGCAATAATCTAATAATGCTAATAAAAAGTCATCATTAAGTATTGATCAGGTACCAGGCACTGAGCCAAGGCTTTATGCAAGTTATCTTATTTAATCTTCTCATAAATTATATGTTTTTGGTATTATTAATATTACTATATTTAACAAATGAGGATACTAAGACATAACTGAGGTTGTATAACTGCCGTGGTTCCCCCATGGGAAACAGCAAATCCAGGATTGCAACCCAGATAGTAGTTCTTCCCCAAAGGCTGTGCTGCCTCACCATGAAAATGATGGACTTTACCTTAATTTTTTTAAAAATAAAAAGATGCCTGTATTTCAAAGAATAGCCTTAATAAAATTAAGTAATATATAATCACGAAAATATGAAAGTATTTCTATCCATTTATACACTTGAAATTGAGTTTCGGCCGGGCGCGGTGGCTCACGCCTGTAATCCCAGCACTTTGGGAGGCCGAGGCGGGCGGATCACAAGGTCAGGAGATCGAGACCATCCGGGCTAACACGGTGAAACCCCGTCTCTACTAAAAATAGAAAAAATTAGCCGGGCGCAGTGGCGGGCGCCTGTAGTCCCAGCTACTCGGGAGGCTGAGGCAGGAGAATGGCATGAACCCGGGAGGCGGAGCTTGCAGTGAGCCGAGATTGCGCCACTGCACTCCAGCCTGGGCGACAGAGCCAGACTCCGTCTCAAAAAAAAAGAAAAAAAAAAAAAAAAAAAAAGAAATTGAGTTTCCACTTCTTCAACAGTTGTACCATCACGTGTAATTGTGGACGAATTCTGATAAAATTTGGGGAGTGAGCTTGGGAGGGTCTGATATATAGGCTGTGTGGTATGTATGGAGTTCACTCTTCAGGGCCCCAGAGGACAGAGTGCACCTGAAATAAGTATATGATTTTCCCCCAGAGTATGACATGCAGAAATATCAAAATTTTTTCATGATGGCTTTAGTGAAGAAACATGCCAAATGCATTTAGGTGTCATGAACTGGAAAAGAAACTGATTTCCAATCAGCATATGAGTCCCATGGAGACCGCTGCTTTGAAAACACAGACATAGGCAAGTGATCCAGCTGCCTCTCACTTGGTCAACCAATGCAGTATGGACTAAGATTATCACCAGCAGTTTTATTTATTCAATAATAGCTAATGCTTCTTCCAGGGACTGCCAGGGAGGCTGGGATTTTAAATATCATTACAAAAAAAGCTTATGGCGAAGATGTGCAAATGACAAGACGATGACTGCTGAGTAACCCGACATCCATTTTCAAGCCCCCTTCACTCTTGCCCGTCTCCATTATAGAGGCTGGAAAAACGAATAATGTTTTCCAGGCTCTTTTGTGGCTAGGGTGGCCACGTTGCATAATTCTAGCCAATGGAACATAAGCAAAAATCTTCATTAGACGTATTTGGGGACAGACATGGCTGCCTTGTTCTTCTTCCCTTCTTTCTGACTTGAACAAGGATGTGTTGCTGGGTCTTCAGCAGCCCTTTTGCCCACATGCATGAGAGGCTACGAGATTGGCAGAAAAACTGTCATTGGCATTGTCGAGCTGCTGGACCAACCCTTAAAGCCAAATTCTTCAGACTTCTTAAAACATTCTTTGTTTCTATCATTGGAAGTCATATTTTCTCCTATTTGCGGCTCAAAGTTTTCGTGACAAATGCAATGTGCAAAATAAGAAACACAAATGGCTAATCAGATATTTAAAACATAATTCTGCATCAATAATCATCAAATAAATGAAATTTGGCAAAGATTTTGAAAAGATAATGACATTTAGTGCTTGGGAGGCTGCTGCAGGATAAGTATTCTCATTCCCTACTTACGGCATTTTAAATTGGTACAGATTTTCTGAAAAGATGCAGACGAATTTATGAAGAGCCTTCAAAGAGTTACTACTCTTTGATGGAGTAATTTCACTTTTGGGAACCATCCAAAGGAAATAGTTAATAACGGGAACAAAGATTCACATGTGTTGTGATCCAAATTTTATAAGAAAGAAAAGCATGTATCTTCATAGATGTAGACTGGTAGAAAGCAAAATAAAAATGTTACGAATTGTTACCTCTTGTTTTGAGTGATATTTTTCTTTTCCTTTTTCAATTTTGTTTTTAGGAAGAACATGTATTTATTTGTAAATTAGAAAAAAACAACAAATGTAATTTAAAAGAGTAATAATACTGAAGGCTCAAGTCTCTCTTCTTGGAATCTACTGCTTTTCTGGAAGTAACAGTGAGGCACCTGTACAGGTCTTTGATTATAAGCCCTTCTTTTTATTTATTTTTAAGTATGTTACTGTGAGACCGAACTTACTGAACAGAGTCATCATGTAAAAGCCTGGGAAGATTGCATGCACACATACGTTCACCTGAACTTCACAATGGTCCTGGGAGTTATGTGAGGTTATTATTATGCCCATTTGTACTTCTAGGAAAGAGAAAGAAAGGAAAATTTAGGAAAAGAAAGGAACATTATCTTCCTGAAGGTCACTCACCAGTGTCAGGCAGAGTGAGAGCTGGACCCAGGTCAGCGAATTCTAAGCCCTGAATTCTTGTTTCAACCCTGGGATTTCTACCACGCATGGGTGAAACACACATTCAATTAGAGCCCCAGTTAAAGTTCCCTGTAATTGCAAAGGAGACCAAAGAGAGAAGCTTGTGTTATGTCCGGACCGGAAAAGGGTGAGGAACAACTGCAAGCTGTAGAAATTATACACATTCCAAATGCTTATTTATACAAATCCCTCCACCCACATCTGTAACGTAAGCAATGTGCAAAAAAGAAAATCTATTTTTGAGCTAAGCGCCAAAGCAATTATTGTTAATAAAGAATAAACTACTAGTACAAAGTTGCATAGATCTTCATCAGGGGAATGAGAAGAGGGTGGGGGATGAAATTGTGTGTGATACAGAAGAGACACAGAATTGCACTTGTGTAAACTGATAGAACTGATTCAAGCTTCTGTGTTCCCCTGAATTTCCATCTTTCCTTTTACATATGATGCCCCGGCCCCACTTTTAATTCTAGAAATTAACTTTTCTTCTTGAGACGGGTGTGAGGAATATTGTGAGTTAGAATATTCTTAAATAACAGCATGTATATGAAAGAGATGGTTCAGCTAAATGGGCAACACGTTTTCTAATTTTTTTTTTTTTTTTTTTTTTTCTGAGACAGAGTCTCAGTCTGTAACCCAGACTGGAGAGCAGTGGTGCTGTCTCAGCTTACTGCAGCCTCCACTTCCTGGGTTCAAGCAATTCTCCTGCCTCAGCCTCCCAAGTAGCTGGCACCATGCCCAGCTAATTTTTGTATTTTTAGTAGAGACGGGGTTTCACCGTGTTGGCTATGCTGGTCTCAAACTCCTGACTTCAACTGATCCACCTACCTCAGCCTCCCAAAGTGCTTGGATTACAGATGTGAGCCACCACACCCAGCTTCTAATTTTTAATAGAGATGAAAACAAATGCCAAGATGTAAAGCTGCAAAGATACAGTCAATGCTAATTATGACCAATCATTAAGAGAGAAGGTTCTTTAAAAATGAAATATACATGCCAGAAAATCGACAAACCCTTTTAAAAAGTGACAGAACCAGTAAAAGAATCTTCTGTGTGTACAGTTTTCAATGTCCCCAGGCCACTCCCCGAAAAGTTCAGCCTGGCCGAGTCAGACATGGTGGAGGAGATTGGCTTCAGTATCTTGCTCCTCTCCTGCTGGCTGCAGGACCGTCTCCTCCCTGAAAGTCCATGTAAAACAAACTCAGACCCATTACAAGCAAGAGGGCAAAGATATTCCATTTCTTTATGGACTACTGCCTGATTTTCATTAAGCTTATTCAGATTTATTTTATACCCTGGACACTTGAGTTAGTGCTTACTTTTAAGTTGTCAAGGGATCATTTCAGAAACGAAAATATATGGCTTCTCTATTTATATAGACCTTTCAGTTCTCTGCTCACTTTCTCTATTTAAGTTCCATTCCCCCTGTTTTTAATTTATTACTTTTTAAGTATCTTTTAAGTAGCAGATGTTTAAACACTTTTTAATCGGGGAAACTGCAAAGTGTAACTGCTGGGTTTGGCAGGCGGCAGGTCCCGGAGCCCCTGGCCAGCTGATAAACGTGTTCTGCTCACGATGTCCTTGTGCTGCAAAAGCACAGAGGTGAGGTGACCATAATATCACAGCTGCCAGACATCTTTCTGTGAGGATCAAGAAGAGTTCTTCAATTAATCAGTCAAATTGGCTAAAGTGGAAGGGCTGCCTAAGGAAAATGTCAGTCCTCACTGTCAGACAGGTAAAATGTCTGGGGGCTGAGGCATGCTCCTCAAATTAAAATAAGGTCAATTTGCAATCTGGGTGGAAGGAATTAAAGTGAAAAAGCATGTTTATCTTTTGGCTTGATTGCAAAAGCAAAGTTGGAAACAGTTAAGCTGCGCCCAGTGATGCCTCTTGGCTGTGACGCGCCCTGGACGTATGTGAGCCTGCTCAGACAGTGAAGGGAGAGTGTAGAGAATATAAATAAATACCAACTCTCTCCTCTTCTGCCATTTGTCTATTCCCTCCAGAGTCTTAGTGAAGAGTGAATATTTCAAAACCAACACAGAAACCTATAGGCTTTCTTCTTTCAAAACAATTATCCAAGGGGCAAAATGTCATGAGCCTGCAACACAGGATGCTCACTCATTTCTGATGTTTTCTCTTACCCGCCTGTGTCCCAGATGGATACACAGCGACATGCCTGAATGTGGTCCTGCCAGAAAGCACTCACTCATTTATTCATTCATTTATACTATTGCCAGGTTACAGGTGACTGTGATATGGTTCCCACCAGGAAGAGGAGTGTGAGAGGGAGAAAAGGCTTGGGCCAGGGCAGGAGGACCTCTCTGTGCAGCTCTATGGCTGTGGAGCCTGGGATAAAATATTTAAGCCAGCGGAGTCCCCTTTCCTTGTCCATACAATGGGAATAATGATGCTTCCCCTGGAATGATGCTTTCCACCTAAGAGTCTCCTAAGGGTGTTTTGCTAAAAGTGCAAAGTCTAAAGCCAACCCTGACCTGCTGGATCAGGTGCTCCAAGCATCTGCATTTTAAGTTCTCTCAGTAAGTGAATGTGGTGGGAACCTCAGATGTCACATTGGGATCCCTTCTGTATTTAGGGCCTCCAGTTCTCGGCATGATTTATCTACGAGATTAGGGTGGAATTAGATGAAGCCATCTCTCACCTTTTGTGCTGGCCTTGCTCTACTGATTTCAGTCTGCGACGCTGCTATGGTTTGAATGTTTGCGTCCCCTCCAAAATTCTTGCTGAAACTTAATCCCCAGTGCAATAAGAAGAAGAGGTTCAGCCTTTAGGAGGTGATCGGGCCTTGAGAGCTTCACTCTCATGAATGAATTCGTACCTTATGAAAGGGCTAGAGGGGGTGATTTGTCCTTCCCACCACATGAGGACACAATGTTTGTCCCCTCTGGAGGGTGCAGCAACAGGAGTCATCTTGGAAGCAGAGAGCAGCCCTCACCAGACACCGAGCCTGCCAGCACCTTGATCTTGGACTTGTAGCCTCCAGAGTTGTGAGGAATACATTTCTATGATTTATAAATTACCTGGTATCAGGTATTTTGTTATAGCAGCAGGAATGGCCTGAGATGCAGGCTGAAATTCTGATACTAGTTGGTGAAATCCTCTGGCTCCTTACAACCTGAAGTTCATCGACCCATCCTGCTGGTGGCACAGAGGCTGGGGAGTGTGTGGCGTGAGGTTGGATTCAGAGAGAGGGGTTCAGGGGTGTCAGGGATGCCTTATGGAAGAGAAAGCACCTCACTGAGGCCTGTCTTATTTATTGTCTGATGAGCAGGGGAGTTTGGAGTGGAGTGGCTGAAGTTGTCCCTGGCACCCACCAGCCTGCTTTTTGCCTCTTGCCTTCTTGGGAGTCAGAACACAGAGGCCCATTCAAGTAGCACATGCCTCTGTTTCTTTATCTATAAACGGGATAAGAAGGCCTGGCCGTTTTGCCCAACGGGGTGATTTGAGGCTCCAGGGAAACACGACAGGCACATGAAAGGCTTTTGACAACCAACAGGTTTATCAGAAGCTCTTTCTCCACTTCCTAACCTGAATTCTCTTTGCCCTCAACTCATTCCTCTTGACCCTACTTAGTGATGGATGATGAGTTTTTTTTAATAATGGATTATTGGTTTGGAAATGATGGATGAGAATGTAAATGCTTTTTCCAATCAACCTTCATTTCCAGGAAGAATTTTGGGGCCAGTGGCTTTCTGGGGGATCTACAGAAACCACCTCAGGCACCCCCAGCATGGAGCTCTCTTTGCCTATTCCTGCAAGCAACTTAGCCAATGGCATCACTATTTTTCTTTCTAGTTTTGTATGGGGACGATTTAGGCTATCAGTTTTAGCTCTCCCAATCTGACTGCCTCCCCTGCAGACTTCAAGCACAAGCATTAGACACAAAGAAAACCTTCATGGAGACTCTCTAACCAGCTCCCACAGTGGCATAAAGTTAAGTCCCTATAATAAATCTCTCATACGGTCTATCACTTCCTAGTGCTTCTGTTTCTCTGAACTAACCCCAGCTGGTACAAGCAGGATTCTATTTGCAACACTGGACTGGGACTGGCTGAGCCTTTTAAAAAATGGGGAGCCTCAGGTCCCACGCTTCAGTTACCCCTTGGGTTTAATAGTTTGTACCATTACCTGACTACTCCATCTGATTTGTGTAGCCCGAAGGCATCCTATTAACGTTGCAGCAAGTTTCCTTCTCTCAATGATTTTCTGCCTGATGGAACTCTGGGTTCTTTCCTTACTTTCCTGTCTTTAGAGAGATCTAAGTGTCACTGGAGTGGTGGCTACTGTGTGTCTCAGGCATTGCCCTTGGCTTACAGCTGTGCTGCCCCATGTGTGACCAAGCCCTCAGAAGAGCAGCACTCAGTCAAGTGACAGCCATGGCCTTGTGTTTGCAGCTGAGACCCCCATGGGATCGCTGTAGATCCTGCTGCATTGGCTCACGGGCCCTTCCCGAGGTGGGGATACAGGATTCCCTGCTGCTGCTCAGCTCCAGCCCATGGTTGTGCAAAATCTACTCTCCCAGACTTTCCTGCTGGTGGTCCCAGCACCTTTCCAGGAGGTCCCCTGAGCAGGCTTTAAGATCCACTGTCTCTCCTACCTGCCCACACCTGGTCCCTGCATAGCACCACCTCTTGGTGGAAGTGGACATCACACCCACCGTGTCTAGTGCTCCTCTCTTTGCTCTGCTGCTGCAAGCCCACAGCCCACAGCTCCTCACCAGTGGGTTCTTTGCTCAGGTGGCAAACATAGTCTACCAGGCCTCCCAAAATCCAGGGCACATGGAGCAAGGTCACAATCAACCCTATAGACGCCAGTCTCTCGGCTTGAGATGAAGGAGGCCACACGCTTCCACCCACCCACCTCCCTCACCCACCCCCATGAAAGTGTCTCATAGTTTCCTCTAAAGAAATCCTTTTCACTAACCCTCTGCTTCTCAAGCCTGACCTCTTTATGCCCTTGATGTGGCGAATTATTTAACCAGTTCTTGATCACCTATTGTAAATGTCTGCATTATAGGCTATTTTACAATTCACTTGTAGTCTAAAATCTATCACATTCTTGATGCCCCAGGGAAAGCTTCTTTTGTAATATCTTGTTCCATAGGATGGCAAAACTTTGACAATGCACCCCAAGGAGACGGCGTCACGTGCAGAGTCGGGCACAGGAAAGTGTCAGGGATATCATGGTCCTAGGTTGACGACCACAGCCATAAGATTCCCTCAACTTACTCCAGTCGCTCTGGTTTCAAGATGGCTAACCTGCCTTTTCATGATCATTTGTCTTCCTGTGTATTTGTGCCTTCAGAGAGGGGGCAGTGGTAATCACCTACCACATGATTCTATTTCTTGTGAGTTAATTCATCAATATCATGCTAGGTTTGTAGGCTGACAAACCACTGGAAAGAGCCGGAAATGGAAGTGCCATGCCTTCAGAGGGGCTGCATCCCAGTAGGAGCCTCCCTTCCTCCCCTCCTGCAGCCTTCCAGCCTCTAGTTTTGCAACCTTGCCTCATCCTCTTCTGCTCAGTTCTTGGGGTGTATTTCCTTCTCCTTTTCCTCAAAGCAGTCCTTGTTCACTAACAGTTTTCTCATGTCTATGACTAAATTATAAGTGACTCAGTGACATACTGGGAGTTTTGTCAGACTCCATGAAGTTCTAGAACTGCCCAGAGCTTGTACTGTGACTTTATCAACACCTGGTGAAAGAATCAAATTGAATGTTTCCTACAGCTCTGAGGACAGGGATTGCAGTGCTCCAAGATATTCTTGGATGATCAGGAAAACTAGAATGCAGTAGAGAACTTGGTTTTAACAGATCTTTACAGCTGATATCTTCTCAACATCCTCTTTACCACAGAGGATCCACCATCTTGGAGCCTATCTGAAGACTAGTCAGTGAGGTGCCAAAGAGTGGGGTGTCTTCACAGTGAGGCTCTGAAGTAGTTGGAGGTGCAGAGTGGAGCGCTGAAGAGAAAACAACCACTGCAAACATGTATTGAGCACCTGTATTGCATCTGGCATGGTATAAGTACCAGCCATGAACTCTCTCACTCAAATGCTCATAAAGAACCTACCACAGATGGTGGGCTGGCGACCATCTTTCCCTGAGTCACACAGCTCTTAGTGGTGGGGCTGAATAGGAACCAGGCGGTCCTATTCCTGAATGCACATTCAGAATCACTCTGTGGATCCCCAGGGGTTTTTCAGCCTGGGAGGTAGCACCAGTTGTCCTGGTCCTGCTACCTGCTGTTTCTGGGGGTTTGGGGCAAGTTCCTTGATACAGCTGAATCTCAGTGATATGGTTTGGCTGTGTCCCCACCCAAATCTCATCTCGAACTGTAGCTCCCATAATCCTCATGTGTTGTGGGAGGGACACAGTGGGAGATAATTGAATCGTGGGGGTGGGGCTTTCCCGTGCTATTCTCCTGATAGTGAATAAGTCTCACAAGATCTGATGGTTTTATAAAGGGGAATTTCCCTGCACAATCTCTGTTCTCTTGTCTGCTGCCATGTGAGATGTACCTTTTACCTTCTACCATGATGGTGAGGCCTCCCCAGCCATGTGAAACTGTGAGTCCATTAAACCTCTTTCTTTTGTAAATTGCCCAGTCTTGGGTATGTCTTTATCAACAGCATAAAAATGGACTAATACATTCAGTTTCTAAACTGAAATGAGCATCTTAACACTTAATGGGCTGTGAAGGTGAAGAGAGAGGATAGGATGTGGAGGACTGGCTTGTGCAGGGTGCCACTCTCCTTCCTCTCTGGAACACCTCCTCTCCCCTCTGCCCCACCACAGGCACAGATACTGTCTGGTATATTTTGGTAAAAGATGAAAGCCATACATGAACGAAAGTGGTGGTGGTAGGGTATGTTTCCAGGAGGTGAGCATGATGTGGGGCTGAACCTTCCAGAAAAGGAGCAGCCATCTGAAGAAGCCCTTTGTTGTGATGCCGGGGAAGGCTGGAGTGGGAGCTGTGTGTCCTTGGCTGGAGGGCCCAGGCCTTGCTGCAGGGCTCACTGCACTCCCCCCTGCGCCCTTCACACCTACTGCATCACGTTCATCTTTCATTTGCTTTCTCCCTTTTCACTGATGACTACTTGTTTTCCCCTTAAAAATAGCTTTCTAGCCAGGCACAGTGGCTCAGGCCTGTAATCCCAGCACTTTGGGAAGCCGAGGCAGGCAGATCATGAGGTCAGGACATTGAGACCATCCTGGCTAACATGGTGAAACCCCGTCTCTACTAGAAATACAAAAAATTAGCCGGGCATGGTGGCAGGTGCCTGTAGTCCCAGCTGCCCAGGAGGCTGAGGCAGGAGAATGGCGTCAACCCGGGAGGCAGAGCTTGCAGTGAGCCAAGATTGCTCCACTGCACTTCAGCCTGGGCAACAGAGCGAGACTCCATCTCAAAAACAAAACAACAACAAAAAGAATAGCTTTCTATTGATTGTTCTTTTCTAAAAAATAATTTATGTTCTTTGGGGAAATTTTAGAAAGCGTAGGCAAGCAAAAGCAAAAAGCTTAGAAGTCACCTACACATTAACCTTTTGTTTACTCTTTATTTCTCATTCCTCAGATTGGAAGATGATTTTTTGTTCTTTTATTGGTTACTATTTTGCTAAACATAGATCTAATTTCCTAGCCCCTTTCATGCTGGCAATGCAGGTGATTCATACTGGTCTTCACCCAGATCCTCCCAGCAAGGGCACAGCTGGATGCCCAGATACCTTCAACTGCACCTTGGGTGAAATGAAATCGATTGCTTTGTTTATCCCTGAAGCCATCCCCTGGCGTCCCCATGTAGCTCTATGACAATCAGACTGGGGAGACCGCTGCTCTGGACTCTTTACACTTCTGTAATGATCAGTGCATAGTCCCATCGATGCCACCTCCCGTGCATCTCTTCCCTCCTTCTCAGCTCTGCCATGTCCTAAGCAGGCACCGTCATATCTATCAGGATGGTGGCAGAAGTTCCCCCAACTGCTCCCCTTGCTTCCCTCTCTTTCTATCTCTACACTTGCGCCTCTGATCCTTCCAGAATGCAAATCTGATCAGGTCATACCTCATGTCAAAAAAAAAAAAAAAAAAAGAAAAAAAAAAAGCCATCCACAGTGCCCCTTTATCAACACCCCAGGAAGAAGCCTATTAAGTCAGAGCTTTGCCAAGAGGTTCTGAGCATTGACTGACAGCAGCTCCAGCTTCAGAGGTGGACGGAGCTTTCCAACTGACACTTTCCATGTGATCGAGACAGGTGGGCTAGACTGACAGTGGTGGCAGAGGTAGCCCAGGGGAGGGTAAACAGCTGTGCTCTCATTAGGGTGATGGCATTGGGGAATACAGCACTCTCTACCTGTGGTTACCAGTGAACAAAAATCTCTCCTGTCATACTCAATTCTCATAACCAAGTGGCTTGCCAGAGGCGCACTGTAGTTAAACCAAAAGCCATTCTTTATAAAGATGCTACCTGGCATTTTGCAAGGCACCAGGGTTCTCTGATGCTCATCTGTGATCCTCCGTGGGGTACTCCAGGCTATTTTAATTGCATTTGCCAAGAGGTCCAGCGTCTATGATGGTCTACCTTGTAAACCACATGCACAAGTGCACGCACACACACGCACACACACACACACACGAAAGGAGAACAATGTTGTAAATGCATTTCTGTGAAATTTTTACAAAACTACAGTGTTGGTGTTTTGTCTAATTTGGATTGTTCACTGTACTTCCTGGTTTGAAATTATGGGGAGTACATGGAAACGCAGTCTGTCTGTTTTTCCCAAAACTTGACTTTCCAAATGTTTAACGCTTAACTTTGCCAAATCCCTTGCACACCCAGAATTTATTTCCAGAACTGTGGAAGGATTTCTCTATTTTTCCCCTATTTGTCTGGGCATGGAAACCTAGCAAGTGGACCAGTGGATCTTGTTCATCCCAAGGAGAAAACTTTCTGTGTGAGCCACCACTGAGTGCCTGTCCAGAGAAGCATTTGAATAGATCAGGCCACTAACTTGTTGTTCATTTTCATTGACTCCCAAAAAACACCCATGATGGACATTGTGTGCTCCAAACAGAAGCAGGCAATAGCATGTTTCATCAAGAGATGTCAAAACTTTTTTTTTTTAGATGCTCTGTACCAGCAGAATATTGAATTAGATACATATTTTTTAAATTTTTGCTGAGCACAGAAAGAGGCATCTTTCCATGCCCATTTGTGATGGATTAGTTTGAGCAAATTCTGAGCTACCTGTGATTCTAGAAACTTCCCTTTTCTCCAAAGAAGTTTGTGAAATGCCTGAAGTTGTGCAGTCCACTCCACAGTGCCCATTCTAGATCATTAACACTTTCATTCACTTAACATTTATTTGACACAATCTGTACATAGGGCCTGGGCTTGTTGCTAAGGAAAAGAAGATGAACAGGGCAAAATCAAATAGAAACCCAGAGGAAATAGGATGGGTGCTTTTGAAGGCTGGAAGGTTTCATAAAGAAGGTGACTTTTAAGCTGGATATTGAAGGAGAAATAGAGGGACAGCAGTGCCTGGAGTAGGGGCAGCTTTGTTTGTTGCAGAGATATTTCACCCAGTTCTTTAAAGAGAAGAACCATAATGGAGAACATTTCTCTAGTGGATAAAAGACAATGACACAAGAGAAACACTTTGTACACTTCCCATACCTTTTTTTAGAGAGTCAGTAAATACTGAAAACACATATTGAGTTTAACACTATTGTGAGTCTTCACTTCTTAATTCACATCCATTGTCCATTGTTACTGTTTTTCTTTAAAGATAACGTATATTGCATTTGTTAATTAGTATTATTTAGACAGGATATGTTCTATTTTATTTTTATTTTTCTCTCCAAACATTTTTTAACTATGAATTTTTAAAGGAATGGATATTTAACAGTGATGAATGAAAAAGCAAAAATGTGTCTTTATAGCACCCATGAAACCCATATGTATAGTTAGTTGTACTTTAGGTAGGGATTGCAAAACATTCTGGGGATGTCATTTGCCCCCGTGTTGGAGTAGCCCTAAGACAGTTGGAGCAAGCTGCTGAGACTTGGGGAATGCTTGTTACGTGCCATGTCTTAGCTTTACCTGATTAATACAATGAGGTGGAAGACTTAGCTGAGGAAATCACAAGAGGCCAAGTGATTCTATTCTAGGCATTATAGGTAGCCACTATGGGATTCTGAACAGAGGAGGCACTTGTTTCTACTTACATTTTGAGAGGCTCACTCTGGCAGCCCTGTGGAGAACTGATTACAGAGGAACAAGAACAGGGAATCAGACACCAGTAAGAAGGCCCTTTCAGTGGTCCAGGTGGGAGGTGAGGTGCTGAACAGAAGTCAGATTCAGGGTGTGACAGGCAAAGGTAGCAGGATTTGCTGACAGATTGCATCTGCAGCATGAGAGAAAGATAAGAACCAAGGGCAATTCCTAGGTTTTGGCACTGAGCAGCAGAGCAAGTGGTGTCATTTATGGAGATGAAGAGGACGGATGGATCATAGGCCAGTTTAGGGGATGAGTCCATCAAGAGCACTGTTTTGACTGTTAAGTGAGAAATGCCTCTCTTACATTGGGTTTCCTAGAAGCAGAGCCTGATATGGGGATTCTTGTGCAAGTAATTTATTGAGGGCGTCTCTGAGAAGTGATGAGAGATGTGAAATATGGCTGAGAATAAGCAGGGCAAAGACATGGTTCCAACTTAGGTCTCGCTTCAGCCTACTCACACGTGGACACTCAGGGGCACCATGGAGTTGTCCCTCCTTAGTGGGTGGAAGCTGGCCTTTTGTGTTCCTGTATCAGTCAGTCATTTAGGTAGGACACCTGCTCACCCCTTTGAGGGAGTAATCTCCTAAACATTTCTGGCGAGTGGTCTTTTATCAGTAAAGGCATCTCATCAGCCAAGGCAATGCTCCAGAGAAGGGCACAGCTGTGAGCTATCGGCAGTCATCATCATTGCTCCTGGGGGAAGTGTGCACTATTTCAGTGAAGGTCCATTATAACACCTACGAGACAGCTAAGTACAAATGTGGAGTGGGCAGGTAGAGTTCAGAAAAGAAGTCAGGGTTGGGGATATACATTTAGGAAATCAGTGGTCTATATTGTGCTATTTAAAGCCATGAAAATGAGATCAAATCCAGATGTAATATGGATAAAGAAGGGAAGAGCTTCAAGAACTGAGGCTGTGGGCACCTTGACATGTAGGGGTTTGGAAGAGGAAGAAGAACCAACAAAGGGAGCCAATGAGGAGAGGCCAGAGAGGTAGGAGGAAAACCTGGATAATAAGGTGCTCCAGGACACTGTGGAGAATGTGTTTCTGGAGGAGGGTGACCCCAGTAAGATGAGGACTGAAAATGGAAGGAACACCTGATTGGGCAAAAGAGGTCACTGGTGACCTTGATGAAAAAAATTAGAGTGGAGCAATGGGAACCAAAGCCAGATTACAGTGGGTTCTACAGACAAGGCATTCTGCAATAGTAAAGCAGATTGAATAAACTAAAGTGATGTGGTTTGGCTCTGTGTCCCCACACAAATCTCATGTCGAATTGTAATCCCCATGTGTTGTGGGAGGGGCCAGGTGGGAGGTGACTGGATCATGGGGGCAGATTTCCTCCATACTGTTCTCATGACAGTGAATGCATTCTCATGAGATCTGATGGCTTAAAAGCGTGTGCCATTTCCCTCCTTGCTCTCTCTCTGTCTCTCTCCTGCCAAGTAATGATGTGCCTGCTTCCCCTTCGCCTTCTGCCACGATTGTACATTTCCTGAGGCCTCCCAGCCATGCTTCCTGTACAGCCTGAAGAACTGTGAGTCAATTAAACCTTTTTTCTTCATAAATTACCCAATCTCAGATGGTTCTTTATAGCAGTGTGAGAATGAACTAATACATAGGGATAGTTAGATATTGCTGGAAAAACCATGCAAGAGGGAAGAGGTGAAAGGCAGTTAGTTGTGGGATAGAGTCAGAGAGAGAGGGAAAGGCTAGCTCGTAAACGGCTTTGAATGCAGTGCCAAAAAGCTGGGATTTTAGGCAGTGGGACCAAATAACTGAAGAGTTTTAAGGAGAAAATAAATGTGGTAAGATCTGTATCTCTTTCTGGAAATATTTTATACCCTTGTACGTAGGTTTGTGTGCCTATACTGTATGCTTTTTTTTTTTTTTTTTTTTTTTTAAATAAAGACAGAGTTTCACCATGTTGACCAGGCTGGTCTTGAACTCCTGACCTCAGGTGATCCACCCACCTTGGCCTCCCAAAGTGCTGGGATTACAGGCATGAGCCATTGCACCTGGTCTGCTCTTTTTGAATCTGTGGGAAATCATTACAAGGATGTGTCTTCATCACTGCAGTTCCATTGCATTTTCCTGCAGCTTAGAAAACATTTCACCTTTCCAAGTCTCCAGCCCGTTTGGGTGTTCACTTTCAATTTCTTTCAACATTTCTGAAGTTAATGATGCTAGAAAATAATGCAGAAAATTATTAAATTATTAAATTAAAAAATTATTAAAAATGTATCCCCTGAGTTTAAAAAATCTTACCAGCATTTTCTTCCTGATGTATGTCAGGAAATTTTTCTTTGCAAAGTGGGATAAGCATTGTTGTCAGGTAGCCCTGTGAGTTTAACATGTACAATTTTACCCAGCTTTTGGCCAGCTGAGTTCAAAACAAGGACCATAATTTCCTGGAAACATCTGGTTCTCTAACCACCCTCTGGCATGATCTTGGTAATTCTTAACCATTATTGTGTGCCATTTCATCAGCCTTTATTTAGTTTACATTATTCATTCATCTTGGAAAGGAGTCCTTAATGCTTATCAGAACCCACTTCTTCCTAGCCTCCTTCCTTTTAAAAACAGTGTAGCTAACTCTTATTTTTTTCCTAAGAAAGCAACAAAAATGTTTAGTACTTAAGCTCTCAGGCCATGCTGACTTGGCATAGAAGGGGTTTCTTCAATATATGTTTATTGTCTGAGGAAGCATTAAGGTTTCAATCATATTGGTTTTCTGATTGAAAATAAAAAATTATTTTATTTTATTTTTACCTTTACTTTAGATTCAGTGGGTACATGTACTTGCTTCCCCATTTTGAACTTCTCAGTGTCTATTATCCCCATCTTTACATCTGTGTATACTCATTGTTTAGCTCCCATTATAAGTGAGAAGTCATGTTTCATTTTTTGATCTGGGCAGTGGTTCCTCAGGTGCATCAACTCTGTAAAAATTTTTCAAGTTATACAGTTTTGATTTGTTTATTTTTCTATGTATATGTTATACTTCAATTTAAAGGTTAAAAAACCCAGAAAGCATAAAAGAAATAAAACATCAGAAATAATTCTAAACATATCAATAAAAGTAAATGAGATAAATTTATCCATAAAAGGAAAACACTCTTTAGAAAAACACAACGGGTAATCATGTCTGTAGTCAGATAAAGCTGTACTTTCCTAGTGTCTTCATATCAGCCCAAAGGGTAGGAGATTTCATGGCCCCAATTAAATTTATCTCACTAATTTAAGGAAGGGAGAGAGAAGGATAAACAGAGAGAATGAGAGAGAGAGAAAGAGACAGAGAGAGAGAGAGAAAGAGAGAGAGAAAGAAAGAAAGAAAGAGAAAGAAAAAGAAAGAGAGAGAGAAGGAAAGAAAGAAAAAGGAAGGAAGGGAGAGAATGGGAGGGAGTTACGAAGGAAGGAAAAAAGAAAGAAAGAAAGAAAGAGGGAGACAAATAATTATTTCTTGAAGGACTTGAATTTCAGAGTTTGCTATAGTTTGGTTTAGGAACAGAGCATAAACCATCTCATTCCCTTTTCCTCTTTGAGGTTGCTTTTTAAAAGCATAACAGAGAAATGGTTCCATAACCTTTGAACATTGATCAGCTTTTGTCTCTTACATGATGTCTTACAGACCTTCCCAGTTGCCGTCAGTTGCCATCCTTTCCTTGACTCGCAGCATGCTGGGTTCACTCCTTACACCTGGCAGTTAACCAAGAATGTCCCCTCATATCCTTGCTTTGTGCCTGTACATCCCATTTGGCATCAGGAACTTCTGTCAGCTCAGCTCCCACGCAAGAGGCAAAATCCCGGAGGCCAGAGTTACAACTTCTTCATCTGTGTATCTCTGGACCCCAGAGCTAAGTTCTTGATGAATGCATGATAAACGGCTATTGTGGATTGTCCTGGTTTATTTTTGAATGATATTCCCTGGGCATCTTCTGTGTTGTGGATAATACTCTGTTGAATAGATCTCACCTCTTGGAAGCGTCTTTCTAAAACAGAATCTGTGCAGCTCGAATGCACAACACTTAAGAGTTCCATATACTGCACAAACATGGCAGTCACAGTTTTGGAGTTGGTTTTCTATTTGCATTTTCCAGATTTGTTCATTTTATTAACTTGAGACCTTCACACCAGGGAGAACTGTAATTGTTGCTTAGACACTCTCAGCCCTCCTTATGCAAGATAGCTTTTTCTCAATCCCAGTTAGAGGCGTTGGATTCGATAAGGATTTATGTCCTTGATGGCCTTCCTTGCAGGGGAGGAGAAGAGTATCAGGTCCGTTTTTTTTTAACCATCAAACTCTCAATTACTCATGGGAAGAATGACATGTTCTCAACTTCCACCCAAATTAGACCACCTCACTTTTTCTCGTTTCTTGTTTTGGGCTTCATTTTCCTCCTAGAATCTAGTTTTTTCTGAATAACAGTACTTATAAGCCTGCAGTGTGATAATACAATTTGGTATTTTAATGTCATGGTTATTTAGTTCTCTGAAAGCAGAATAAAATGGAATTATTTTCTGATTTAGAAAAGTTTTTTCTTTTTTTATCCGTAGTGATGCCTGATTTGACAGGCTTCCTTGTGACTGTCAGAGGGTGCAGAGTTCACATTTGGCATGAGCATGCTTCATCCAGAAGAAAGAATTTTCCAGATGGTTTGGAAGGCTGAGGGGCAATATTTGGGAGACCAGGAAAAATTCTCAGCATATAATTGATTGGAAATGCCTGTTCAGACCTTTTTACAAAATCCTCTTTTCCTTCCACCTTTGTCCTCTCCTGTGTTATATGAAGCTTCTCTTCATGGGGCCTAGACCCCTACATCTTTTGGAGGTGACTTTAAGCAGTCTTTTGTGCTGGGGCACAGTATTCCTAAGACAGTTCATTAGATAGAATCATAAAGCTGCCATGTTTGTAGGTAAAAAATGGTTAAATAGCAGCCATTTCATATGGCTCAACCTAAACATTGGTTCCTGTAATTGTATTCATCCATTCATCAAGTATTTGTTCAACACTTATCATATGCTCAATACTGTTCGGGGCTGTGAGGACACAACAGGGAACACAACATAGCTGTCGCCCTCCAGGAGTCTAACAGGGAGCAGCTGTACAAACGCAATTACAGTGGAGTGTGCAAAAATAGTGCTGCGATATAGCATGACAGCTCATGGTGGGGCCACTTAAGCCAACACTGGGGGAATGGTTAGGGAAAACCCTGGCGGAGTGAGTGGGAGCTAGCCAACTGAAATGGGGGACAAGAGTTGTAAGAATAACACTCCAGCCTGGAATGTTCCAAGGCCTGGGATGGTAGAAAGAAACAGAACCTACTTGGCTATGGTAGAAATAGAGAGCAAAATGGGGGCATTGGGGAATCTAGAACCGGGAAGATGTGCGGGGCTTACACACATGCTATGTTTTTGGAAATTACTCTCGGGGAAACAGGGAGGAGGGTTTTAAACCTAAGAGTGGTTAATACCACTCCATGTATAGTTTGAGGGATGAAAAAAGGGGCCAGAGGGAGGACCACCATGATGAAGCCTTGGGTTTACTCTTCCTTTGTTCTACAGGTAGTTTGTTTGTCCTCCAGGAGGCAGGTTGCTGATATGGTATGGCTGTGTCCCCACCCAAATCTCATCTTGAATTGTAGCTCCCCATAATCCTCATGTGTTGTGGGAGGGACCCAGTGGCAGATAATTGAATCATGGAGGCAGGTTTTCCCGTGCTGTTCTCATGATAGTGAAGAAGTCTCATGAGATCTGATGGTTTTATAAAGAGCAGTTCCCCAGCACACACTCTTTTGCCTGCTGCCATGTAAGATGTGACTTTGCTCCTCCTTCACCTTCCACCATGATTGTGAGGCCTCCCTAGCCATGTGAAATTGTGAGTCCATTAAACCTCTTTGCTTTATAAATTACCCAGTCCTGGATATGTCGTTATAGTAGTGTGAGAACGGACTAACACAGTTGCTTTCTTCATTTTTGGTGTAAAAACAGAAACAAAGTTGGAGAAAAATCTGATTATGTTCACCAGACAATTCAAGAAGAGAGTCGTTTTAGGGTAGTTGCAGGTGAAAAAGGCAGAAGGAAGGAATGGCCCCAGCACTTCAAGTGTCCTAGCCCATTGCCTGTGCAGAGGCTGAAACTCTAAACCAGCCAGGGTGGCAAGAGGAAGGACCTCAGATGAGCAGTGCTGCCTCTCAGAGAAGCCATTGTCTTGGGCTTGGAAGGCACACAAAAATACTGAGACACAGGCCAGCACCCACAGGGCAGAGTCCTTCTTAACTTCTTAAAGGAGCCATAGGAGCACATACTTTTGTGAGAAATGCAAATGGGAAACAACTATATATAGATGCAGCAGCACACCTTATTTTGGAAAATTATTCCAATCTTTTGGAGGCGAAAGAGACCAGAACATAGGCAGAGAGCCCTGTTTAAACACTTAGCCTCAGCATTGCTTTCGTTTATAATTTAATATTTAAATCCAAATCTCTAAAGCACATAAATTTATCTAATCCTGCACAGTGTTTTGGCTACGACCCCAGCCCCCGGTTATTTTTCCAAGCTGGTCTAAATTTTCCAGGTTGTTGGAAATGCTGGTAATTCTGTGGCCTTCAAGAACATCTTACATGAAAGCCAGTCACACTGAGTTATGTTTTTTCCATCAACTAAACCTTTTACCAAATTGCCCATGGCTGAAACTATTTTCTGATAGATAAATATTTTCAAAGTTCCACTGTCAAGCCCAGTTTAGAAATGTCAAATTTGTCATGACTGTACCCACCAGTGTCTTTTCCTCTACTTATGCCACTTTTTATTTTCAGAGCAAGAAATCTGGGGAGGAAAAGTGGAGATCCACCAATTAAAATGATATTAGAGAAGAAAGAAACAATGACCTCTTTGATAATTTACAATTATCCAAAAAACAAATACTTTTGTTTTTTTCCAAGGGACAGAGTCTCTCCCCCTGTTGCCCAGGCTGGACTGCAGTGGTGCAATCATAGCTCACTGCAGCCTCAAACTCCTGGGCTCAAATGATTCTCCTGCCTCAGCTTCTCAAGTAGTTAGGACTACAGACACACACCACCATGCCTGGCTAATTTTAAAATATTCTGTAGAGATGAGGTCTTGCTATGTTGGTTTCAAACTTCTAGCCTCAAGCAATCCTCCTGCCTCAGTCTCCCAAAGTTCTGGGATTACAGGTGTGAGCCACAACACTTGGCCTCAGAGAATAAATATCTTGATACTTTTTCATATTAAAATCATCCTCACTTTTCTGTTCAAATCCAGCTCAGGTACTTGTGGCTGTTATGACATGCCATGAACAACACACAGAAGCAAGAGGTATTGTTTAAATTCTGCAGATAAGGGAGGAGTAGTTTGAAGAGTTTGAGGATATTACCTTGCTGAAAATGGGAAGATATTCATCTGTTTGGAAAAACTTAAAGAAGGAATAGGAAAAGGCAGCTGCTACAGGGTAGATTATGTCAAAACCAATGTAGCTGAAGACAGTGGCAAATGTGTGTAATCCCAGCTACTTGGGAGGCTGAGGTGGGAAGATCACTTGAAGCCAGGTATTTGAGACCAGCCTGGGCAATATAGTGAGACCCCATCTCTAAAAAGAATGTGAAGTTGTGCACAAATGAAAACCAACGTGTTCTTATGGTGGGATGTACCACATTCTATTTCCTTCTATCTTTCCATTTTATTTGTCTGACTCCTCCCTGAGCATGGCACTTCCTTGCTCACAGCTGTTATCCCTGCCACTGGGAGCATACCTGGCCTTCAGTCACTGCAGTGAGTAGGTATTAAGTAAATGAACAATCACATGAATGAATAAATAGTGAAAGTGATCCAGGAGGGTGCTTTTTTCACATATCTGTTATGTACTTGGGGAGCCGCACCCCAAGTTCTCATCCTGGGCAGTTTAGTACTCCGGTAGCAATAATGTTGAATACTATTAATTTTTTTGGTCAGTCTAAGAAAGTCAGGAGTGAGCATGGGGGCTGCATTCAACAGTCAAAGTTCATGGCTCTCCAAAATTATTATGCTGAAGCCCTAACCCTCAGCGTGGTGGTACATGGAGACAGGGCCTCTAAAGAAGTCATTCAGATTATTTCTTTATTTATTTATTTTGAGATGGAGTCTCACTCTGTCCCCCAGGCTGGAGTGCAGTGGCGCAATCTCAGGCTCGTTGCAACTTCCACCTCTTGGGTTCAAGCGATTCTCGTTCCTTAACATCCTGAGTCGCTGAGATTAGAGGCACGCACCTCCATGCCCAGCTAATTTTTCTATTTTTAGTAGAGATGGGGTTTCAGCATGTTGGCTAGGCTGGTCTCAAACTCCTGACCTCAAGTGATTCTCCCGCCTCACCCTCCCAAAGTGCTGGGATTACAAGCATGAGCCACTGTGCCCAGCCAAAAGTCATTAAGGTTAGATGAGGTGATAAGGGTAGAGTTCTGATCCGATACAGGATATGTGGCCTTTAAAAAAGAGATACTAGGGCTTACTGTACCCCCTCCCCTCCACCTTTCTGCCAAGTGAGAGCACAGCAAGAAGGCGCCGTCTGCAAGCCAGCCAGAGAGCCCTGGCTAGGAACCCAACCCTGCCGGAAACTTGATCTTGGGCTTCCAGCCTCCAGAACTGTGAGAAGATAAATGTCTGTTGTTTAAGCTGCCCAGAGCGTGGTGCTTTCAATGGCCACCCATGTGGACTAAGACATACCTTGGTGTTCAGCTGTAACGTGGGATCCAGAGTCCATTACTGTGGCCCCCGTCAACTGCCTGGGAAGCCATGGTGAGAACTCTTCAGTTCATCTTATCCCGAAACCGTGAGAAACTCCTCTTCACGGCAGCACTGCTGTTCTAGATGGGAGGGTGGTGCTGCCAGGGACGTAGCTCCAACCTCTACCCCTAATGAGGTCAAATTGAGGACCAGGGCACTCAGGATGGTCTCTTGGCAAAACAACAACAACAACAGCAAAAACAAAAAAAAACCCTATGATATAATTCATGAAAACCAATATTCCCTTCTCATCCTTTGAATTAGAGCAATACCATTCTACACAGCCCTTTTGGGGTGGCCACACCCCAAGTTCACATCCTGGTAGCAACAACAAGGAACATTACTTAATCTTTTAAAATTCGTCTGCAGAAGTCAGGGATGAGGGTGTGGGCTTTATTCCAGAGCCAAGGTGACTGGAACAATGACTACAGTCTTGGGATAAGAAGACTTACCCCATGGCCAGCTTTGATTTATTTTGCCAGTCCATATGTTCCCTTTATACAAAAGTTCCCTTTATACAAAAGTCTCATTCTCTTTCTTTGGTAGAGAGGCTCTGTGACCCATGGTGACCTGTCTCATTCTCATTTGAGGAGTGATGCTGGCTGAGATGCCCCACACCTCCTGGAAGACTGGGGCATTGTTGGATTCCCACATGTCAATCAGCTTCCTGCCATCCCTTGGTTTTGCTCCTGTCTCTGCAGCCTGGATTTTTGTAGTCCAGGCTTTTTGTGGTCCTTGCATCATGGAGGTCAGGGCTTTAAAGCCAGCTGTGCTTCAGCTCAGCTCCCAGCTTGGTTAAGGGGCAGAAGAGAGGACAGGCAGGCCCCAGGAGTAGCTTAATGCTGTGCAGACAGGGAGAGGGAGGACAAAGCAGCATCTTATGATCATATCTGAAGGGTCTGGGCTGCTCTTGAATCTGTGACCTAGTGAAGAAAGTTACTATCCAATTACAGCATCATCTAGAGGAGCTGACTTGAGCATACAGCTAAGCTGCGAGGCTGCCCACAAGCAATGCCAAGGTTTGCTGAGGACTCTGCTGTGCGGGGTCCCTCTTCAGCTGGAAGGGCTTGCTCCCTTCGAAGCATACATGCCCAGGAGAGTCACCAAACTTCTTTCAGGTGCAAGGACAGCTGCCACCCTGCCTCACTACACACCTCCATCCGCAATCTGCACCAAGGGCTGCAGATCCTGGTACCACGGAGCAAGTTATTCAGCCAACACCCTGGTCCTGAAAGATTTTGCAATCCAAGGTGGAGATGAAGCAATGGTCTTGTGACTGCCATGTCTAAACTCAATCAGGCAGGTGCATCTTTGGTTGACCTTGGTACTTGATCCTTGGGGAAAACATCCCATGTAGACATCTTCATTTTCAAATATGGGTAGCATAGGAGAATGATGCAAACAGTAATTAGTACCTTGATTTGCAGTGATTGGGACAATGCCAATTTCGGCATCCACATTACATTTTTTAATGCTATTAAAATTACAATTCTCTGAAAAATGAGTTTCACAAAACTTCATACCTCCTCTGAAAGGCGATCACCCTCTGATATACACTCACTCAAGGTGCATATACCCCATTGTATTAGTCTGTGTCACACTGCTATAAAGAAATACCACAGACTGGATAATTTATGAAAGAAAGAGGTTTAATTGACTCAGAGTTCTGCATGGCTGGGGAGGTCTCAGAAAAGTTACAATCATGGCGGAAGGCAAAGGGGAAGCAGGCACTTTCTTCATAAGCTGGCAGGGAAGAGAAGTGCAAGCACAGGAAAAACTGCTGCTTTTAAAACTATCAGAGCTCAGGAGACCCTCTCAGTCTCATGAGAACAGCATGGGGGAAATCAGCCCCATAGTCCCATCACCTCCCACTGGGTCCCTCCCTTGACACATGGGGATTACGATTCGAGATGAGATTTGGGTGGGGACACAGAGCCGAACCATATCACCACTTGTTGATTAATTAATTACTTGGATGAAAAATACGTCACCCGTCACAGAGTTCCTGGCATCCAAACCTGTACCATGATTTCATACCTAAAATATTTTCGTAATTGTTTTCCTTCCTTTGGAGGATTGGATTTACCTGAAGAACATAGTAGAGGGGAGCCTCATGTTCAAGAAATGTTTTTGCAGTAGAGAAATCCCATCATCACAGGGGTTTTCAGCACTCGGCCAATGTTTAGTGAGAATTTACTGAGTACTGCCCAGTGCTCTACTAAGCTGGCAAATAAGCAAGGTGATATTGAGCATGAAATGGCCAAAGAGGAAGGCGAGGGTTGCTGCTCAAGGGAGGGAGGAGGAGGGAGAGAGGGGATGGAGAATGTTTAGTAGGAAGCATCATGGTGTTGATGTTTTTGCTCAATAGGAAAGCTGTTCTCAGCTCCTCTCAACACAAAAAATTACCCTCACCACCACCAGAGGTTTTGGTTCTCACCACCACCCCTCTGGCTAGAGGAAGCAAAGTCATCTTGATCCTAAAAGGGGCACCAATAAAGGGAAGCAAAGACTTAGAAAGTTCCTGTTGGAAAGATGGTGGTGGTGCCTCCCTATCTGGCATACAGTTATTATCTGGTACCATGGATTAAGATCAGGGCCTCTTGTGGAAATCAGTGGAGAAAGATTCAAGGCTGTGTTGGGAGAGCTGAGTAGTATGGATGGAGAGGGATAAATTAGGGCCTTCAAGGAGGAAACAGGCGTAGTGTGTAGACAATGGCTCACCAGGAACAAAAAGGGACAAAGCTCAGCAAACCTAAGGCATTAACCAAATCCAACCACCATGTTTTTCAGTGGACTGTGAACTAAGAATGGTTTTACACATTTAAATGGTTGGAAAAGAATCATGTAAGGAATATTTCAGTTTTACACTTTTAAACGGTTGGAAAATAATCAGATGCAAAATATTTTGTGACATATGAAAAATATATAGAAGTAAAATTTCAGGGTCCATAAATAAAGTTTACTGGAACACAGCTACGCTCATTAATGCACATGTTGCCTATGGCTTCTTTCATGCTACAACAGCAGAGTTCAGAAGTTTCGAAGAAGCTGAATGTACTGCAAACCCTCAAATATCTACTCTCTGGCCCTTTATGAGAGGTGTATTAGTCTGTTCTGGCACTGCTATAAAGAAATACCTGAGACATGAGAATTTATAAAGAAAAGAGGTTTAATTGGCTCATGGTTCTGTAGGCTGTAAAGGAAGCATGGTTCCAGAATCTGCTTGGCTTCTGGGGAGGCCTCAGGAAACTTACAATCCTGACAGAAGGTGAAGGGGAAACAGGCTTGCCTTACACGGCAGGAGCAGGACTGAGAGAGAGCGGGGAGGTGCTACACACTTTTAAGTACCAGATCCTATGAGAACTCGATCATGAGGATAGCACCAAAGGTGAAAATCTGCCCCCATGATCCAATGACCTCTCACCAGTTCTCACCGCCAACATTGAGAATTGCAATTCAATGAGATTTCGACAGAGACACAGATTCAAACCATATCAAGAGGTTTGCAGACTCCTGCTTTAGACCATTGATAAAGAGAGCTGCAGACATCTCAACATATTATAAAATGGTGGAACAATTCATTTTATCATATGTTGTGTATATGAAATTATAAATAGCCCTCTGAGTGTTGTCTGTGATCTATCTGAAGTCTAGTGTTAGAAGCACCTGAGAAGTTGTTAGGAAGAGCACCTAGACCAGAAATTCTCTGAAAAATGGTGCCTCCAGTGGGCAGGTCCAGGGAGCAGCACCCTGTTCAGAATTTATAT
Organism: Chlorocebus sabaeus; assembly: GCF_047675955.1. Classification (NCBI taxonomy): domain Eukaryota; kingdom Metazoa; phylum Chordata; class Mammalia; order Primates; family Cercopithecidae; genus Chlorocebus; species Chlorocebus sabaeus. The sequence continues at coordinate 92,711,986 of NC_132905.1, read as the reverse complement.
TGGGTTTTCTCTCTCTGGGTGGGCTACATCTACAAGGGGGATATGAGTGGAAGGCAGACTAGAGGTGTTAGGTAGATATTTAATACTATGAAAGTCTGATATGTGATAAAGTCATGATGCAATGAAATAAACTCTTTTGTTGTTATGGGCCAATTGTGTCTCCCCCGACATGCCCCACTTCAAATTCGTATGTTGAAGTTCTAATTTCCATTGCCTCAGAATGCGACCCAATTTGGAGATAGCGTCTTTACAGAGGCAACTGAGCTAAAATGAGGTCATCAGAGTGGACACTAGTCCAGTATGACAAGTGTCCTTATAGGAAGAGAAAATTTGGACTCAGAGACAGTCATAGGAGGAAGATGTCATGTGGAGACACAGGGAGGAAATGAACATCTACAGCCAAGGAGAGAAGTCTGGAGCAGACTCTATCTTCACAATTCTTAGAAGAAATCAAACCTGCCCACACCTTGATCTTGAACTTTCAGCCTCTGGAACGGTGACAACATAAATTTCTATTGTTTTAAGTTGCCCAGTCTGTGGTCCTTTGAAATGGATGCCCAAGCTATTACTCTCCCTCATTCAATGCTGGAGTGAGATTGTGCTTAATATCCAAGCATTTCTTACTAAATCATTTCACATTCCTTATATAATTATTCACAGATTTTGTATAAATGATACCACCACATTTGAACGGAAAGAAATAGCACTGATAAAAAAGAGAAAGATTTTTCAAAAGTCACCCTGGCTGGTTGCTGGAATATTTTGAGTAATTTCCTACAGACACTGTGAAAGTTGGGCAGCTCTTTTGCTTTACACGTTAGTTTCTTCCATAGGGAATGGGAAATTACCATAGGAGTGACCCTAAAAAAAATTATTCTTGTTCTTTGTGACAAGTTTTCCAAAAGAAGCTACAGAGATTATCATTATCTGGGGGAATTTATTTAACGTCTTCCTCCTCACTGGCTCAATTCTTCCCATTTTTGTCTCCACCTCCACCTAATTTATTGGACGCTTGTTAAGTAAAACACACACCCAGGGCTGGATTTATGATTTTTATATGGACTGTTAAAAATAGCTCAACTGTGGGCAGAACAATGACCACAGGAAGTGATTCACTTCCTCTGGTTAGCTTCTCTTACACCTAGTGACCGCCGAGAAATAGCAATAATAGACAAAGTTATACTTAGGAGTCCTGGTAGGTCATCACTAGACCAGACCTTGTCAATCAGGTCATCTAACAACCATACTGGGCAAGCAAAGACTTTGCAAAGTCACGGCTCAAGGTCATCCACTGAGGGTCTGACCCATCTCTTCGTTCCTATTTCTGCCAGTGTTTAACCCAAATTAAGATGTGTCTCTGCTGGTCACAAAGGGTATGCATTTTTGAATTCTGGGATCATACCTAAGGGTCATTTTATAAGCACAATTCTTTACTCTGACATTATATGGCACAGTTGATAAAAATGGACTCTAACTACAAGAGAGACACTTCTTCAATTCTTCTTTTGGGGGGATATTAGGGGTTGTTGTTGGTGGCATAGATTCCCACTGGTGGTTCTTTGTATGCTCAGTCCAATTTCAGTAGCCCCTTCACAGTTGTTTAACTGTTTTACCTGGTCTTGGTCATAGACTATACTTCCTTCTGTTAGATGATAGTACACCCAGATGAGAACAACTGTGATGATCTTGAGCTTTGCCTCATGTTTTCTCCAATGTGATCTCATTAATGTGTACCAGCTCTGGAAGGTCTTTGATGCCCTTCACTCAATATGATATCTGGGAGACGGAACAGGGTTCAAAGTCCCACAGGCTGGCTGTGACCCTTCCCTGGGTACATCCACACCCTATCCTGGGAAATGGGGAAATACAATTTCACCCAGAATTTTAAAAGTAGAAATTCCTGCATGGTTGATGTGGGCCCTTGGAGGCCCTCCAGTTCTCCCTTCCCTTCCCTTCCCTTCCCTTCCCTTCCCTTCCCTTCCCTTCCCTTCCCTTCCCTTCCCTTCCCTTTGTAACGATTCTAGTGAATCTTCAAACCTTGAGTAAGAACCTGCTCGTGAGAAAGGCTTGGAATGTCAACCCAAGGACTGGTTGACATAATTGGGTGTCAAATTTTCCCCATTGTCACAAAGGCTACTCCACGCCAGGCATTTTTTCCTGCTATCACCTCTGATCTTCAGAAACCCTATGAGGAAGATATTGCTAGCTCCATTTTACAGATGAGGAGAGAAAAGTCCAGAGAGCTTAGGGAATTTGTGTAAAGTTGCACAGCTTCATGGTGGAAGCAAGGTTTTCTTTGGGGTCTTCCTGTGCCTGACTGGGGGGGCAATGGACCTCTGAAATGACACTGTATAGTCCTAAGACGGTCACCTCCCCAGAACAGAACCTGTCAGGTTACTTCAAAAGAGGGCTCTGGGCTGAGATACGGGACTGGGATACGAGGCTGGGAGAACTTGAGCACTCCCAGAGACTTCAAGTCAACAAGCTCTGATAATCACTGTGGGCTGTAACCTCAATGTCACTGCCACAGACCCACCTCCCCACACCACCAGACCTCCAGCCTGGTAATAAAAGCAGTTCCTCATTGGTGACGTAAACACCTGGGATCTATGTTGGGACAGAAGCCAGGGTTTTAGTAACTCATGTGTAACTCCCAGATATCAAAATCTTCTCATAACCTGACCCGTCTATTGCAAGGTTTTCCTGCAAACGTCTTTTTTTGTCAACAATTTCAAACTTTCTTTGCAGGTCAATAGTGTCCACAAATTTTAAGAGAGATGTAAGAAAATTGGATAGAATTCAGAAAAGAGCAAAAGTAATGATTATGAGGATGGAAAACAGGGCTCTGGAAAGGGTAATTAAAGTAATTATTTGTTTCCTGGAGGGAAACTGGGGGGTGGTGTGGTCACTAGAATCTTCCCCGGATTCCTACCACAGACAAGCTATTCCTTATCACTGTGGAAAAATAGGAAGCATTGTGGTCAGATGTGGATCCTTGCACCCTTTTTTTTTTTTTTTTTTTTTTTTAAGATAGAGTCTCCCTCTGTTGCCCATGCTGGAGTGCAGTTGTGCAACCTCAGCTCACTGCAAGCTCCGCTTCCCAGGTTCAAGCGATTCTTCTGCCTCAGCCTCCCAAGTAGCTGGGATACAGGCGCCTGCCACCAGGCCTGGCTAATTTTTTGTATTTTTTTTAGTAGAGATGGGGTTTCACTGTGTTAGCCAGGATGGTCTCGATCTCCTGACCTTGTGATCTGCCTGCCTCGGCCTCCCAGAGTGCTGGGATTACGGCCGTAAGCCACCGTGCCTGGCCGATCCTTGCACTTGTCAGAGCCCTTTGGTGCCTGCCTCTGCTTGGTTCTTAGAGTTGCCCTGTGAGGGAAGGAGGCTGCAAATAATCTCAGGCTCCCACTGATGAGACATTTTGGCCAAAGCTCGTGAACTTTCTGTGACTTCATTTCTTCCCCACCGAAATGGAGATAATAATAGTATCTATCTGATAGCATTGCTGGAACTGTTAACTGAATTAATCTATGCAAAATGCTTAGAAGAATTCTGGTCACATTGGCAGCATGAGGAAAATATTAGCTATTGCTATTGTGGTTTCAATCAGAAGTACAGCCCCAGGGACATTCAGAGGCACGTACAAGGCTTATCCTAGCCTTACATTGGTTAAATAATTAATTTGCTATTTATTATTAAAGCATGTTCTTATAGAATAAAGTGGCCAGAAATTAAGTGTATGCACAATTTGATGTATTTTGACTGAGGTATACACCTGCTGCAGTTACCACCCCAAGATATCATTTTTAGTGGCTGCTTAGTGGTCTTTGGTGTGGTTCTTTGGTGGTCTTTGGTGTGGATTGCTCTGCTATGCTTAATAATCCTCACTGAAGGGCACATAGATGTTTCATGTTAGAAGGAGGCCCTTGTCTTTGATGTTTGCTGAACCCTGGGACACTGGCAGGATGACAGATTTAGCCTTCAATCAGCCTTAGGGAAGTGTTTCTAGATTCTTCCTCTTTTGGTCCAAACCATCACCATCTCTTGCTAGCAGAACAACAGTTTCTCCCTAAGTCTCCCCTTAGAGCCCCCACAGTCTCTGCTCTCCTGGCCAGGGAGCCTCCCCCACGTTGAACCACTCCGTGTCACCCACTCTGCCCACAGCTCCGGACTCTTCTCCCAGTGTTTACCCAGAGCCCATAGGAGCTGGTCCCATTGACTTCACCACTCATGGCATCCAGCCTTCCTGGTATCCTGATGTTCCCAAATCTTCCATAGATGACTCCTTCTCGGGGCCCCAAATAGCTCGCTGGCATCCTCTTTTACTTGCTTTGAGCTTCTGTTGGACAGTTTCTCTATCCCAGGCTTTCCCTGACCTCTACCCACATCTCCAAGTCTGTCTGTCAGTCTCTCTCTCACCCACACAGCTAGCTCTGCTCTCTAACATTCGTTAAGGTTGGGTTCTAAATTTCTCTCCTACCATTTCTCCTTCAGGAGAATCTCTCCAGCATCAAAGCCTGCGCACACACCTCCTCTGCAGTCAGCTCCTGGCTACGGCCTCATCCCCCCTTAGATCCCAGGAATGTTATGTGACCGAATGCTAATATCTGTGAAAAATGCTTTGAACTCCTGGAAAAAGACACTATATTAAAGGATTCTTAAAAAATCATTATCCTGCATAAAATGTAGACCTATGTTTGGCACGAAGTCTGTGATTGCATGAGCAGGCCACTCTAATGATTTAGAAGTTGCCCTTGTGGCTGCAAATCACCTCAAGCCATCAATGAGATCCTAAAGTAGGTTTGAGGACTCCACAGTCTTCATCTTACTCTTAGGCGAGCTCTCTACTATAGAAATGTGTCTAACTTGATCTCATACAGAGCCTACTTTAGTATCTAAATATTCTTCACAGAATGTGACCATTTGCCACATTGAGAATACATTTAAAACATCTTGGGGGGAGGATGAATGGAATACCTATGTCCCTGAAAAAAGAAATCACTTTGCAAAATGCGTGGAGTAAGAGATCCCACATCCAGAATACACAAGTGGTTCAGTTGCCACCGTCCAAAAGCGCCATCCTACCATCTATTTTTCCAAGCAGTTGAGACGCGGTGTGTACATTTTTCATGTGTAATTAGGCAGCGTAAGGCGATCCCTGCTGCCGACGGGCTGCCGCTGCCCTTGCCGGGGTGAATGGCTTCCAGATTTCACCCCCATCTTTTCTGTCTAGACTCTACGTTGCTATTTTTTTCCTCCTTGCTTAAAACAGACTCCAACATAAAATGCCAAAAACAGAAGTTTTGTCCCTCTTTCTCATAAAGATGTGGGACAGAGCTTGCTCTGCCAGACGAGCAGGGCCCCAGACTTTCATAAGACACGTGTCGTCTGAAGCTGACATTAAAGATTGTCCAGGCGTTTCAGCGGGTCATGCAAACCTTTTTTTTTTTTTTTTTTTTAAATATGGTTTTCATTAAGAAAGCGAGTATTTCTAGAGAGGTGCGGTTCAGTTCAGAGGAGGGGGAGGGCTGGGTAGGAAAAAGGCGGAGAAAGAGTAAAGCTGCCTCCTGAGTTTTCAAACAAGGCTGTTATTTATGCTGATGTTGAAATGTGCATTGTCTTATAAAATGGCTTTTGAGGAGTGAAAACACACAAAAAATGTCATTCTACTACTGAGGGCATATCTTGTTGACCTGTTAAGATATTCAAGTTAAAATAGTCACCTTTACAATAGAAAATGGAGAAATTCTTACAGCACAAATGGCCTTTATCAATTTTAAGAATTACATATATGATCCCATTATTAGGGGGTAAAGTGTCCATTGCTTCTCTAATTTAGAGTTAATAAAACATCATTTACAACTGAATTTATTTAACTTTCATCATAAGATGAGAGTCTAGAAAGACGAGACAGCTGAAGGCTCATGTGATTTGACCAACAACGGCTGGGGTGGATTCATGTTTTGGTCTTTTGAAGCTGTCTTGTTTAATCTTATCCAAAACGTCTGTAGTTTCTACAGAGCTGATGCTTGTTTTCTTCTGTTTAAAAGCTGATTCCATATGTGATTAACAAATACACATTGTAATATAGGAAAGTAATTTTTAAAGAAAAGGATGAATAAGAAATCTGCTTATTGAATATCAAAAATAGTATTTTGTCAGAGAAGATGGATTTTAGTTTCCATCAAAACAAAGCAAACAAAAGTAGTTAACATGAAATACAAAAATAAGTTTTAAGTAAGTACATGATGATAGAATTCAAATAATTCTTCTGTACATTCCCCCCGACCCCATTCTATTTTAAAATATGTCCTGCAAAGTAGTGCCCATGAGCCTGTTAACCAGAGATTTAAAACCTGAGAACCTAGTTGTCGTTTGCATTATAAGCTCTTTAGGGGCAATTACAAGCTTTTAACTAAAAATATACATAATCATTCTTATACAACTCAGGGACAATTCTCAGTTCTTCAGAATCAGTTAATTCACCCACACCTTTTCCTGAGTATCTACTTTGTACACTGGTACTATATAAACTGTAGAAAAATTGATGGTGTCTTAATTGTTTCAAAGGTGGCTTAGCAACAGTGGAGCTGAAACAATTGATTCAACAGCCATTTTTAAATTCCTGTATTTAATAGAGTTCCAGAAAATTTGAGGAACAAAAAGAGAAGAGGGAGAACTGATTCATGATTTTGAAAAGTCCTCAGTCTAAGCAAAAAGCAAGGCTGGGTGTAGTGGCTCACGCCTGTAACCAGCACTTTGGGAGGCCGAGGTAGGAGGATCACAAGGTCAGGAGATTGAGACCATACTGAGTAAGTGAAACCCCATCTCTACTAAAAATACAAAAAATTAGCCAGGTATGGTGACACGTGCCTGTAGTCCCAGTTACTCAGGAGGCTGAGGCAGGAGAATCACTTGAACCCAGGAGGCGGAGGTTCCAGTGAGCCGAGATCATGCCACTGCACTCCAGCCTGGGCTACAGAGAGAGACTCTGTCTCAGAAAAAAAAAAAAAAAAAAAGGGCAAGAGATTCTTTACAGGCGAGAAATGATTCATGCAAAGAGAGAAAGAACTGTTGGCGTATGGGGCAGGGTAGGTAACATGAGAAGGAGATTTCTGATGCCTTGAAACAATCTCAAGGAAATAAGAGACTTCTATGGGCTAAGATGGTCTGGGAGGGACCCACACACAATTTCTTTCAAATTTATACCCAATTTTCTTAATAGTGTTAGTCAACCCCTAGCACTTTATTCCTAAAACCATTATGAACGCTTTGGGAGGTATTGCTGGCCTTTTACTAAAGATATGTGGAGTCAGTTTTATCTTTTAAAACGTGGGTTGAAATCTTAGTTCTTGAATTGATATACACAACAACAAAAATCCAAATCTGTGCTACATGAAGTGAGTCAAATACATTTTATTCTTTTGTTCCAATTTAAATTTGTATGTTTTGATTTTGTCTGATAAGAATCATAGTATTTCTAGACGGTAGGGTTCAACTTTAATCTGGGAGAGTCAATCCTGTACATTCCCACAGAGACCTTGTTTATGTTTGAATCCATGGGCGTCATCTGCTTCATTCAGTTTTTGCTTGGACAGATATATACTGCCTAACTTCCTAGACAGATGCAGTTTGGGCCTACTTAAAATTCAGTGGCTCTGCAGAAAGTCCTAAATCTTACCTCCATCTGTATTGCATCCAGGTATGAAGGAGTGAGTCTTGTGAATGGACAGTTTGTCTCTCTCATTGCACTTCTCACAGTGCTCTTAAAGGATACATTTGCATACCTGTCTCCCCCAGCTGATCATGAGTATCTGGAGGGCAGAAGTCCTCATCATCTTCTCTTCCTCAGTTCCTGGCATGATGCATACACTGGGTGCACCATACGTGTGTGCTGAATGCATAAATGAACATGTGCTTCTCTCGGTGGTGCCTGATTCACTTATGGTAGAATGATGAGAACACAATGACAATAAATCCAAGTTTGAACCACTTAGAAGAAACTCACCTCGGTGCCCAATGTCAGAAAAAATTGTACTTGCAGCTAAACTCGTTAATAGTAATTCCCTCTATTTCTATCCCTACTTTCCCTTAGATTACAAAATCTTTTTGTAGCTTCTTGTATGCTTATAAGAATAGAAGACAAATAGAAGCTCCTGGAAATCACAGTTTATCCCAGGCACAGCACATCATACATCATGGGTGCTTAGTAAAGATCTCTGGACTCTCTCCTTTCTGTCTGTCTAGAGTGTCCCAAATGGACAGGAAAGCAGGCTGTCTATTTATGTGATTCTCTATACAGTGCTGTTGGTCATGGCCCCAGAAGAAAGGAGATTTCTCTGCAGTGGCTTCATTAAGCTTTATTTTTCTTTAGGAACTCTCTAAATGCTTTACTCTTTCTTTTCATGTCAAACAACATTAACGGATTCTTCTGAAAGTGAGGGAACATTTTGGTCAAACAGGAGGCTGGCTGCTTGCTAGCCTAAGCTCCTCCCTTCATCTCTAATGTATCTGTTTAAAATGAAGAGAAATAAAATCCCAGGAAAATATGATGATAGATTCAACTATAAAGTAACTTAGAGATCAATCCACAAGCAAAACTCAACACCCCATAGGAACGTGTCGGCCAAAACAGTAACAGCAGTCTATGGTGCAAAACATGCCATCTGCATAGGCTCAAATTCTGCACATTGGTGCATAATTTTTTTTTTCCTGTTCACATCAGAGAACACAGGGTTGGGGTTGTTTTCAAAAGACTTAGTAGCTCTCATTTAAATTATTCAAAAGTTGTATTTGGCTGACTGTTGAGAGTTTCGTTCTTTTTAAAGCTGGGATCATTTCCAAGGATTGTTTAAAAAAAAAAAAAAGGCCCAGTAACTTTGGTAGTGAAAGAATGTAACTTACTTTGGTGATAGACTCACATAGAAACAGACAGCTAGCTCAACAGACGTGGTCTGGTCTGGGACGATGTGGCCTGTGGTGGGATTTGGGGGTTGATGGGGACCTGCTGGAACTCATGAAAAGGGGCTCGGTCCCAGGAATAGCCACAGAGCGGGTGAGAAATGAAGGGGATATTTCAGGGGGAAAGGTGTGGCTGCCATGGCTTATTCTGGGGGCTGGGGAGGATATCATAAAAAGTATGTAACTTTAATCTTAATTGCCAAGGGAAAATGGACAACGTGGTCTACCTATTCATTAGCAATTTGGCACTCAATTGTGGGCCTAGAAGTAACACGCAAGGAAAACCACTCCTTACAATTTAACACTTTGGAGAAAAAGTTCACATTTTCTTTTCTTTGGAACTGGGCTGCAAGGCCCTGAGTTCTGGGGTCATCTTTCTATGATGATGATTTGGAATCCTTTATTGAATATAGTCATAAATGAACAGAACACTGGACCTGACTGATTCATGGAATGAACACACATTGGTTTGCCTCAACTCAGACCAATTTAGAAGAAAGTGTGTATGTGTGTACATATAAATTTATATTTTTTAAAACTAAATATAAATACATATACATATAGAGAGAGACAGAACAACTCAATCAAACTGCACTACGCTTTGTTTTTATCTCCAGTGTATTTTCATCCAAGCCAAAGCAGACCCAATTTAATTTATTGCAACCTAATTTGAAAAACATTTATTCAATATCTCCCATGTGCCAGGCTCTGAGAGTACTAAGATAAATAAGACAAACCCGCCGTCAAGAAACACACAGGCTGGCAGGAGACAGAGACCAACATCATCAGGATCGTGTGCTGAGTTCCATAATGGAAGAGCGTGTGAAATAGCACAGGAACAGAGTGCACCCTGCCTATGCGAGAGGCTGCATGAGAAATACTAAACACTCCTAATTGCAATGCTTTCTTTCCCTTTCTCTGCGACCTTCACAGACTGATGGATGTGCACCTGCAGGCCCAGTACTCGGTGGGGCCATGTGCTTTGGAGTTGTGCTCAGTCCTGGGTGGGGACTTGCTTTCTCCAACACCTTCAGTCTTCTAGCAGTTATAGTCACCCATGGGGAGGCAGAGCTATATCATCTGTATTGTATCCTGACCTTTCTGTATTTCTTTGTACCATCTTTTCCTCTGCCTCCTTGGTTAAAGTGATTACTAAGGAGCTACAAAGCAGCGAAAAAAATCAAGTGGTATGTAAGGGGTTAGGGTTGTCTTCTGTTTGTGCTGGTAGTGACAGCTGGAAAGATGAAGGCCTCTTGGATCACAGGGAGCTTTGGGTATTTTTAGGCAAAAGTGACAGAGTTGCCATCTTCTTTGACACTAGCTGCTTCATCAGTTAGGTTGCAAGAGGATGAGGCCTTTGAATCACTCAAAGCTCAATTCTCCACAGAGATGTGCTTGTAGCTCTTCTTGGCTGTATCACTTGGCCCTTGGTCCCATCCTGGATCAGGTCCATGGGCACCTTCCACCTGGAAGCCAGGTTGGTTCTGCACCAGTGCTGGAAGAATAAGGGTCTGGGCAAATATAGATAACAAAGAGCCCATTGGGATGGTGCCTTTATTTGGTTTCCATTTAAAGAAGACTTGAAACAAGACCTTGGGTTCGGGTAGTTTAGCTAGAAAGTGATCCCAGGAAGCAAAAGTGAGGGAGTGGAGAAGAGGAACAAGGGAGGCTGGCCAATTAAGAAAACGTCTGGAAGCTCATTACTGCCTCAGTGGACAGTCGAGGCCTGATTGCATGGGAAGCCTCCAAGGAACCCTGTGGAATGAACTTCAGAGTTGTGCCTCTGGGGAGTGAGGAGCTGGGGCACTGATCCACCAACTGCTCTCCCTTATGGGTCGAGAATTGGGTAGCCCATCCTCAGCCCTTCTGGGCTGCTTTGCACAAAGGCTGAACAAGCTTCAGTGGCCCCAGAGAAAGCCTGTTTCAGAGAAACCAGAGATGCTCATGCCAAGAACCTGTCAGTATGTGAGCGAATGGTCCACTGCAACTGTGGGTGAACTCAGAGAGGTGGACCAGTGGGATCTAGGGTGAGAGTCAATTATGTTGGTCATAGGCAGGCACTAGGAGGTGAGTTGGGTTACAAACACTGTGCCCGAGGCTTAGAATGTGATACCAAAGGCCAAGAAATCAATAGAGATTTGTTAAGATGGAGTTTCTTTCTGATGCTGTGCCAAATGGGGCAAACATAAGAATGGTAGGTTGTGCACCATCAGAAAGGATTTGGGAGAGAATCCTGGGCCTATGGAGATTCATGTAAGAAAGTGATGGGCGTTTAATTAGAAAGAAAACCTGGACCCAGATTGTGGGAGACCCAGATACCCACATATAGGAGTTACAAATCTTAATTCACACCACAACTTATGTGTGCAGAGAAAGGGTCATTGTTTCAGTCAATCTGAGCTTCCTCCTGTGCCCCACCTGCTGGTTAGCAGGAAAAATGTTAGCTTTATCACCAGACCTGGTCAGTGCTTTAAGTCTGATCCAATAAACGGTCTCTAGGCAGGGCCAGGTCTCGCTTGGATAAAATGAGCTGTAACTCTTTGCTTGAGTCTCAAGATGGTGTTGGGGCCTGTGGGCTTGCTGTGGTTTACCGCAGTGCTTCTCAAATGTTCCACGATAAAAAACCAATTTGTTTGTTCGTTTTAAAATGTTCAATATGGTGCTAATGGACATTTTGTAAAGTATGAGAAAAATAAGTTACTAGAAAAAAGGAAATGAAAAAGACATACAAAATCCAAGCTCAAGTTTTATTAGGTTGAACAGACATGAACATACTTGGTCAAATAGCTGTACACGTTTGTACACTCTTAGCCTCAGTTTCTGGACTTATCTTGTTGAGACTGGTAACACATATCATAGACCATTCCTGATCCACACTTGGAGTAGCACAGATCTTCTGGAAGAACGGAAGTCCTCAGACACAATGTCTTTGGGTTTCTGGGGAAAGTCTGTTCTCCTCTGGGTTCCTCTTGCTGGGCTGGCCTACATGGCTGAAACCTGTGGCTGGGGGAGCTCATTGTCCAGGGCCTGCCTTGGCACCTCTTGGCCACTTGGCCTTCCCTCAGGGCCTGCCGGCTGTTTAACACCAGGCTCAGCCACACCCTTTACCCAGCCCGCAAGACCAGAGGTTGATTTCCAAGGTTCACTGTGACCTTACCTCACAGAAGCAGATGCCTCGAATCTCCACTCAGAATCTGTACCACAGAGGAACACCCAGGCCGCCGTCCACCACCATAGGTTCTGAAGAGCAAGAGCTTCCACGGTCCTCATTAGGGACTGGGTGCAAAAACTCCCTCTGCCCTGAGCATTGACCTCACCTGGCCCCTGGCTCTGGGCAGAAGCCAGAGAAGACAGTAGGGACCTAGACATTTTTATAACTCCTTCCTTGATCTCTCCCCACAATTCATGGACTTCAGAAAGAGCAGGCTTTCCCCTATATTATTCTCTCCCCTTCCTGAATTCAAACTCTCCAGCTACATCTTAATGGCACATAGGATTCTTTTTGTCTACACTGTCAGCACACTCCCTGAGTGCATGTGCTCCAGGCCGGTGCAGTGCTGAGTGCACAGCCTCAAAGGAATGCAGCTCCTGTTCTGCTCCATAATCCTACTTTGCACCTTACACTTCTTCTGTAACAAATCCTAATCTCCCCTTCTCCTCCAGACAGCTAGGCGGACATCAAACGTTGTCCCTGGTGAAGAGCTTGCCCTCTGCAAGGCAAAAGCAAAGAAGTATGCTCACAGTTTTCTAATGCTCATTCTGTGACACCTAGCAAATACATCTGCAATCTATTCAGCAGGCAGGAGGCGTTCCTGAAGGTTTCTAAGACTGCATGATGGTGCTTGCTGTAGTACAGGGCGACTTGGTGCAGGCAGACACCAGTGACTGGGTGGGCAGTGAGGAGACAGCCTCAGTGGCTAGATGTGAGGTTATAAAACCTTGAACGAGGCAAATTGGTCCTGGAAATAGACAAAGGGGGTGTTCATGGGAGCTGTGGGGAGTCAACATGGCCTATGGTGACTATTTAGCAATGGGGCAAGTGAGGGGCAGGGTTCAAAGATCTGATTCTTTTTGAGTCACTGTTGTAAACAAAGTCAAGGGCAACTAAAGTTGCCTCAAGGAGCTGATGTGTAAAAGGGAAGCAAAAGATGCAGACAGTTCCAATTCGTGGATGATGAAGTTAGGGGAAGTAAGTGCTGTCCTAGAGGTGGGAAGGGGTGCCAGAGGGCAGGAATTAAATTAGGCATAGGGCTGGCAGGGAGGTACCCAGAAAGAGACCTTGAATAAGGGAGGGTGGTGAGCTGGCCATGCAGGGAAAGCCCCAAGGCCTGGGTTTGAGTCTTGACTTACTTTCTAGTTGTGCAAACTTGGAGATTCCACCTTGTCACCCCTGCGCAAGGTGACTGATGGGCGTTTACAAAGCACTTACATGCATGTTTATCCCCAGGGCAAATATGCATGTAAGTGCTTTGTAAATGGTAGATCCAAATGAACATCTGCTACGGTAAGAATGGGAAGGACATTCCAGGACAAGGGGACAAAATGAGGAAGGGATTCCAAGTATCCAGGACCTTGTAACTGTGTGAAGAATGACACTAGCAATGGAAGGAGTGGACTCCAGCTGTTTTGGGAGTAGGAAGTTTTTTTTTTAAAAACGAGACAGGGTCTTGCTGTATTGCCTAGGCTGAGTGTAATAGCACGATCACAGTTGCTCACTACATCCTTGAGCTCATGGGCTCAAGCTACCCTCCTGCCTCAGCCTTCCAAGTAGCCAGTGCCACAGCTGTGCATCACCATGCCTAGTTAATTTTTAAATTTTTTTGTATAGATGGGGTTTTACCATGTTTCTCAGGTTGCTCTCAAACCCCTTCCACCTTGGCCTCCCAAAGTACTGGGATTACATGTTTGAGCCACTGAGCCTGGCCAGAGGTTCATTTTAAAAATGTGCTTTCCCAGAGATATCTAATAAGATGAAGCTTTCGGAATTCCTTCATCATTGATTTAATGGCTATAATGTCAAACGCTGTGACCCACTATCCTGGAAGTCCATTTCAACTACCTGGAGAGTTTCAAATGTATCTGTCAGTGCCACGATGGTCTCTCTGTCCCATGAGATTCTGATTCACTGGGTCTGAGATGGTGCCCAGATGATGGCAATAGTTTTGAAGCTCCATCATCAAAGTGGTTTTGATGTGGAGGCAGGGTCCAGACTGCTGCTCTGTGGACTGTAGTTCTCCACCCATACCAGGTGGATATAGCATGCAAAGGTAACAGAACATATCCCAGAAAGGCACACTTCTTGCTGCAGTGCTGCTGAAGAGAAGCAAGAAGTGTGTGCATAAGGGTTTAATCAAAGAGAAGTAAATTACCAAGAGGTTTCCCCTTAATCAATCAATTAGTCACTACCCCAAAGAGTAGAGAGGAAGATGAATAACCCAAGTTCTTCCCTGGAAGGTCCTGTGTTTAGTATATTTGAGGTCATCCACCTCAACAACCTCAGTTATTAAATAAGAAAACTGAGGCTTTAATCAAGTGGTTATGACTTGCCCAAGGTCATGTGGCTGCTAAGTGCTGGATCCCTGGTCACATGCATTCCTAATAATTGCTGGTGCATGATACCTGCAATGGACGTTTTACCCATTTAAATTGTATCAGATCATCCATAATCCTAACATAATGATTTACTATTTTAGGATACAAAAGAGAACTTAAGATATTGCTTTTGGCTGGGCACGGTGGCTCAAGCCTGTAATCCTAGCACTTTGGGAGGCTGAGGCAGGTGGATCACGAGGTCTGGAGATCGAGACCATCCTGGCTAACAAGGTGAAACCCTGTCTCTACTAAAAATACAAAAAAATTAGCCGGGTGTGGTGGCGGGTGCCTGTAGTCCCAGCTAGCCAGGAGGCTGAGGCAGGAAAATGGTGTGAACCTGGGAGGTGGAGCTTGCAGTGAGCTGAGATCACGCCACTGCACTCGAGCCTGGGTGACAGAGCGAGACTCTGCCGTCTCAAAAAAAAAAAAAAAAAAAAGATACTGCTTTTGTTTGCATTGACGTACTGTTATGCTAGTGTATTAGTCTGTTTTCATGCTGCTAATAAAGGCATACCCGAGACTGGGAAGAAAAAGAGGTTGGATTGGACTTACAGTTCCGCATGGCTGGAGAGGCCTCAGAATCATGGCGAGAGGCAAAAGGTACTTCTTACACGGCAGCACCAAGAGAAAAAAGAGGAAAAAGCAAAAGCGGAAACCCCTGATAAACCCATCAGATCTTGTGAGACTTATTCACTATCATGAGAATAGCAGGGGAAAGACCAGCTCCCATGATTCAATTACCTGCCCTTCGGCCCCTCCCACAACATGTGGGAATTCTGGGAGATTTGGGTGCGGACACAGCCAAACCATATCAGCTAGTGACTTTATCAATACAAAAAAATCGCTGAGAAGAAATTGTCTCAATTTTCTAAAATTGCAACTAGTTTTACACTCATGAGTAATCATGCTATGAAAATGTACAGGACAAAATTGTTCGTGATAGATTTAGTGTCATAGTATACGAAGTTCAAAACTGAACCGCCTAAGTATAATTGTCAGAAAAGCTGGAGTAAATCTCCTGTTGTACTCTATGTAATTCCACTTTCAAAATACAAATAGAGTCTCCTGATTTGTTTTGTATAATCTTTGTCACCAAAGCTCATTGACAGATGGACAATGTGTTTCATATCAACTTATTGTGTGTGTTATGCAAGTTGATAGGAATTATACATTATGCAATTTTACGGAGCAGTTTGTGGTCACCACGTGTTATTGAGAACTGCTGTGTGTACTAAAGACTTAAACTGCATCTGACGTAGATTTAAAAAGCGCTTCAGAGGGTGAGAGTGTTGCATGAAATTAGTTTGTCTGGAAGGATAAAGAACACCTAAAACTGACTTCTTAACAGCAAGCAATAAAAGATAATAGTGATGCTTGTGTACTAGGTTAGAGACTCCCTAAGAGAAGTTACACATCTGTCCTCCTGTTCACTAACAGTCAGTGACGGAAATCAGGGAATGAGTGAGGGTGGTGGGGGAGAGAGGGACCCAGGGATGCTCCACTTGGAACCCCCAACTGTCGTGTTCTGACACATATTCCCATTGCTTCCATGTCTTGGTTGCTTGAGTGAGTGTGTTCTAATCATTTGCCATGAGGGGAAGTGGAACTAGGAATGGGACAGGACAGGGGCCTCTAATGACTCCTAAGCTTCCGTGCTGCCCGACCTATTTGCATGATGAAAAGAAGGTCCCAGGTGATTGGGTGGAGATTGGGGGCGTAAGGCTCAGACGCCTGGCAGTGGCTGAAGCGTGACAGCTATCTCCTTTCTCAAACCATGGCCATCCTCAGAATGGCTTCAAGCCAGATTTGAGCTCACCAAAGATGTGAGTGGGTCAGTGTGAGGAATCGCACTCCAGTACCTCATTTAAAACAGAATCTGAGACTTCCTCCCTTGTGAGCATTTACTGTAGAGGGATATGCTACCCTTTCCATATTTAACACATGCACACACAGAACTGCTAAGCCATAAAGTAAGCTCAAAGACGCTCCGTGCAAGGACAACAAAAACCAGACCTTCCAAAATGATAACCAGGATTTTATAACTCATAACACCATGCATGTTATATTAAAAGTGGAAGACTTTTTGAACTGCAACCTTTACATCCCAATCCAATAGTTCTTTCAGCTTTGAAATATCCACAATCTGAATTTTATAGGGATTATTTTTATTATAGGTAAAGCAATTAAATCTCCATATTGAGGGATGAAAACCTTTTAAAGCCCTTCTCAGAATATCAAAAGAAAAGGAGGCTTATATTTAACAGGTGTGACAACCCAACACAGGACATTTCATTGAAAAGGAGCTTGACATTATCCAGCAACAAATACTTAAATTAATCCAAAACATCTTTTGGATAAAAGGGATTTTAAAATGAATTAGGTCAACCACAAAACTTTATATAAAAAGACCATCTCATGTATGAAATACTTTTAAAATACTAATTCTTATGGAATGTGTCAAGTGGTGTTTTTACAAAAACTTTCCTTTTAAATGACATTTTAATTAGAATTATGATGTTTGTCCTGCAATACATTAAGTGACATTGTCTCTTAGTTTTCTTTTGACCTCTCAAGTTAACTTAATTGATTTAATTCACTGAAACTGATTTCCTCCTATTTGACCTAAATCATGGGCCAGACTGAAGGGAATGCTGTGGCCGTAGGTAGGGATTAGACTGGACAGCAGAAGGAACTTCCTAACTATAACTACAAGATGCAATCAGTTGGAGGAGATGATGTCATATGCAAAATTCTCAGATTCTGGATACTGAGATTCTTCAAAGTTAATGACCCACAATTTATGAATGGGCTCGGTATCGTCTTTCATCTTTTAAGAAATCATCTTTCTCTTTTCTCTCTTCTCTCTCTCTCACTCTGCAGTGTCTTGGGGGAACTGGAGATGGTAGTGAGGGAGAGTCACAAACAACATTATTTCAAATATCGGGGTTTTTCTGAGCTCATTTTGAAATCACGTTCCTTCTACTACTAAAATGCAGTTCATTATTCTTAAAATGTTAAACGTTATTTTGCTCATCAGCACACATATTGTTTTTAGCACTGTTCTGTATTGTGATAATATTCAGTGCTAATGATGATGATTGAGAAACGCTGGCAGTGTATTAAAAAGCTTTTAAAGTATTAAAAAAGAGTCACTGGCCTGTGGCCTACTGATCTCATTGAATAGGTTCAGAACCTGTTTACTTTAAAGCATTTCCCTAAATGTTAAGGGTTCACTATGGTGAAATTTGAAAATTAGTGGCTAATTGGAAGATTTAAAAATCCAGTAAAATATCTTGGATCTGGAATATCTGGAGAATAATTAGAGAGAAAAGCAACCAAAATATGCATTTGGTAGTTAAGAAGAGTCAGATCAAATATTTTTTAAGACCATGTGAACTGGAGTATGGGGACTTCTGTGTGACTAGTGAGCATGTTCAATACTAACGGAAATGCAATCGACTTTGCAAATGACGATTCGAGCAGAGTGTATAAACTGACAAGACCCTATTACTAAATACCCACTTTTAAATATACATTGTGCTCTTTGTACCTCAGGGGGAAGAAAAGGATGCATGCTTGTCAGAAATTTAATCTGTTTTCAATATCTATTTTTATTGGTATCTTCTCTTGGCCACCTATGGAGAAGTGGGCTTGTATCCCAACTACCATGGTGTGCCTGTTTGTTCAAGAAATTTCCTAGGAATGCATTTGTAGTTTCACGAAGGCTGTCCATCTTAAGGGAAAACCTTCCTTGACTGGAGTCTCACATTTTAATGAGCCCATTTTGGCATCTCTAGGGTTAAAGATCCTCTCAGAACCTATAGGTACTGGAAAAGGCGGTTTCTAAACTCAGCTGCTCAAGTCCATTTTATTTTTTTCCCCCAGCAAACAGGAAATGGAGCCCTGAAACTTTTTTTTTTCCCTAACTGGAAAGTGCGCGGGGAGGGGGCACACTCACCCTGCCCACATCCAACCCTGAGCCTGACCCAGACTTGGGGGTCTCCGTGTGTTTTTTCTTGCCTCTCTTTTTTTTCTATTATTTTGGCAGACTTTTTGGAATGTCTGGGAGCTAAGGGCTTTGCTTCATGGAGCAGAATTCTGAAGCAAGAAAAAGAGAAAGTTATAGACTAAACCACAGAAATGTAAACACGTCTGCAGCTAAAATAACTCCACTTTCATTGAAAACACTCCTCCCTCACAATCAGACTTCTGTGTGCTATGGTCAATAAAACTGCATGTTAATAGCGACCAATTAATAGATTATGTTGCTCGGCCTTAAAAGTTGAGGGAGTTTTAATTATTATTTTTCAAATTAAAGGAGTGCTTATTCCCTCCCTTCCCTTGGGGTGGGGGGCGGGGGGAGACTTAGCTTTCTTTCTGGCTGTTTGCTGAAATTCTTGGCTGTTAAAGTTTGGAGAGGGAGGGACATGGGTAGTTTTCACTTGGTCGGAATGGGGAGAGTGTGCAAGAGATCGCTCCAGGACAGGTTCCTAGAGATCGCTCCGGGACGGTCGTGACGGCCCCCGAGGGACATGAGAGAAGAAGAGCAGCGCTCAGGTAAGCTCGATTTTGACGTCGGAATTCGCGTAGAAACGAAAACATCTGGAAGGGGCTTAGCCCCGTGCCTCGGGCGCAGACGAGCCGAGCCTCCCGGCTGCACCCTTTGGAGGCTGCTTCTTGCAGACGCCGTCGTCTCCCAAGGGCGGCTGTCACCGCGTGCGTCGGTCAGACCAGGCCGCGGTCCCCTCGGCATCCCCGCGTCCCGGCGGCTGCATCCGGCTCCTCCCCACGACCGAGGTCCCGGCCACAGCGCCTCTCCCTCCGGACGCTCCGCGCGACGTCTTCCTAATTCTCATCAGCATCGAGGGCAGTCCGCGGTCATTTTATAAACGTCTAGTGTCGCAACCATTTTCACTTTTACCATTTTCAATGTTTGTAACGGTTTTCACTGAGGCTGGAAAAACATCACTTCTCGCTAAAAGCGACCCCGAGTTAGGAGCAGCGCGCACCCCCGCGGCTCACCCTCCCACACTTTCCCTCCTCTGACCCCCTCTCCTCCCCTCTGGTCCTTCCCTTGCTCCTCGCCCCTCCAGTAGTCGCGTCCTGGGTTCCTTTCCTGCTGGGGCCGGACTCTCTCCTCCAGCCGTCCCAGTCTCGGGTCCTCCGCCTCCTCCTCTTCCTCCTCCTCTTCCTCCCGGAGCCGCCTGCCGCGTCCTAAACCGGAGCAGGGCGCGTAGTGTCCAAACCTGCCCGCGCCGCACGCGCTCCCGGCCCCGAGGGCGCGCGCACGGACACGCGAGCCCACCCACACCCACGCGCACACGGACACGCGCGCTCTCGAACACTCCCGCGCGCTCGCACCCACGCGCACCTGGCCACGCGCGTGCACTCCCGCCCACGCGTCCCCGCCCCGCCCCCAGCGCGCACTCCGGCTTCGCAAGTCGAGCGTCGGGGCGGCCGCCCTGCTCGGCGATTGGCGGGAGCCAGAGCCTCCCTGAGCCCGGCGCCCAAACCATGGGCTGAGCCCGTCGGCGCCGAGGGAGTTAGTGCGACCCGGCTCGGCGCCCACGGCCAAGGCACGCGCGGGCACACACGGGCGCGGACACACACGTGCGGGACACGCCCTCCTCCGACGGCGGCGCTAACCTCTCAGTAAGTCCCGCGCCCCACGCGACCTGCCTGGCTCCCGCGCTGGCGACGGCGGCTGCGGGGACGGGGACGAAGGCAGCCGGGTGGCCTTAGGGGCGCACTCTGCAGGGCCCTTCCGACGGCGCCGGGACAGGTGGGGCGTGCAGCGCCGGGAGGGACGGTTCGTCAGTGCGGGGTCCCCGGTAGACGCGTGCAGTCAGGTGCGGATGGAGACGAGGGGGCACCCCGAAATTAACAAGGGCCAGGAGAGCACACCGCAGGGACTTCATCTGGGGCCCCGACCAAGAGGTTGTTTGTCCTTGTCTGGAATGGAAATCAGGGTTGAACTAAAGCTCACGCTTGGCCTGAAGTAGGGACCAGGTGTGAGGCTGGGCTGTCACTGTCCGCTGGGTCCTGATGGTGGAGACTCCCGACGGCGCCCTCCCGCACACGCCGCAACACCGGCTCTGGCACCAGCTCTCAGCGCCAGGAGCCGTGCCTCTCCTCTCCCACTCTCAGTCTCCGTCTTTTCACCTTCCTATTCCTCAGCCTGCAGCTGTTACGTTGATTTGCCTCCAATTTACCACTCTAATTGCAAAACTTGGCACGTTAAAAAAATAGGGTCTTTATTTTATCAGCTAGCCTTACCTGGTTTCTGTCTGAAATATATCATCCGTTTATTGCTATGGTATATTGCATAGATGCATAGAGGCATTAATTA
This sequence comes from Chlorocebus sabaeus, assembly GCF_047675955.1. Lineage (NCBI taxonomy): Eukaryota > Metazoa > Chordata > Mammalia > Primates > Cercopithecidae > Chlorocebus > Chlorocebus sabaeus. The sequence continues at coordinate 92,691,084 of NC_132905.1, read as the reverse complement.
TCTTTTAAGTACAAGACACATGCTGTTATTAATTAGCAGACTACACTGCCCAATAAAATGGATAAACAATTTCAGTGAGAATGTGGATTTAATACAACTCTTCGTTGATCTGAAGATAATTTCCTTTATCCTTCAAAATAACATATTCCTCTGTGCTACAGGTTTCACACTCACATACCTCTATAGCTTTTGTAGTTCAGAAAACTTTCAATGTGAATACAAATACATTTTATTTTTCCCTGGGTGACATACATAGGACACAGAGTTTATTTACCTTTGGGACTATTTTTGACTGTTTTCCATTCTCTCCGAGTAGTTTAGAGCCCCTGAAGGGAGAACTGTCACAGTCCCGAAGTTAACCCTTGCTCCGCCGGCATTGGCTGGTGCCCTCTCCCGGGGCAGACCAGAGCTCAAAGCCTTCATCCATAGGAGGATCAGGCAACAGACGTTGTGAAAAACCCAATCATGTAAATTAATTCACCATGTGTCAAGTTATTAATAAGCAAATTACACCTTCGAAATTATAATTCTAGCAGAAAAAGGGTGACCTCTGCAAACTTGTGGCTAACATGTCAAGTTTAACAATTCTCAAGAAAGGCTTTAGAAGAGCTACACACATCACAAATGCTATTTGCCATTTGGTAATCCTAGCTTCGGTTTGGGTCAATGGCTTTTGGAAAGTACACTAAATTGGTAAATGGGTAATCTATCTCGAGATATTTGTTAAGGAATATATAATTCCAGTGGCACTTATAATTTCAGTTTCTTCTCTTTTGTAACATTTTATAATTACTTCATTCTATTTAAAAAAATTAGAGTAGAATTGTGTATTATTTCACATTTATCTGTTATTTCATGAGGAATTATTGGTAATTTAATCTGATGCGAATTCTTTAGCTAAAATTTAGAAAATTAGCATTTACCATTGAAGGGATTGTGTGACGGGGCTGCATGCACACCTGTATATGAACTTCCCCCTCCACGTTCCGCAGTTTGCTTTGTTATTAAAGAAAAACCTTGTTGAATTTTTAATCTTATAAAATCAGATATTTTATTTGTTGTAAGACCTAAGATCCCAATGGAATCCCAGATACACAAGTAAGAAGGAAAGCATCTCTGAAAGACGTCAAAAGGAATTTGTAACTTACATAGTATTCAACAATGTTATATGTTATGTATATTTTAAACGTATATTGTAAGTAGGGTAATAGGAAACTTTCAACACTTTTTTTTCTAAAAGTAATATTGGCTTTGATTTTTTTTCTTGCTATCTTTAAATAAAAGATAAATAAAAGGGGGGTTTTATTTTTCTTCTCAAAACAGAAGAGCTAATGTTTCTGGAATTGTTTCCTATTCCCAGGCAAAAACCGATAGCAAGTCAGCCCCAGTCATAGGATCTGGAGTGGTGGGAAGACATTGTCATAGTGAATAAACGTCTGTGTTGCCTGTTATTTCATATAACTCCATTGAGAAAGTGTTGACACAGAGCCACCTACATTTCAAATGCGACTTAGGGAGTCTAGGAAGCGGTTTGGTCAAGGTGGCAAAATCCCAGCTCTGTGATGCATCAAGTCACTTCTCAGTTTAAATTGACAGCTGATCTCTCTGAATGCAGGTCTCTTTTTGTCACCTCTTTACTTCTTTACCCTTTGCGTCCGAGGCAGTTTTCCAGAGAGGAGGAGGATGGTAAAGGAGTTCTTTTTTCCTTCCCCAGTGTGTAAGGATACTCGGGCTTTCCCAGGGAGCATGGTCCTTCACAATACAGCTATTGTTTAATGTTCTACACCTTGAATTTGAACCTTAGGAGCAACATTTGTAAGAAAAATAGGCTGATGTGACAGAGACGTTCAGATCTTTGGGGCACAGTTTCAGATGATTATGATACTTGGTGGCAGTGGTGCGAGTAGGGACTTTTGGAAAACTCTGAAAATCACTGCGGTATTTGAGGATGCTCATGCTTGGCAGTGACCAGCCACCCCTCCATATGGTTGCTGTTCCTTGCATGATAGCATTCTCCCTGGTGTTTCCCTCACCCTTATTAGGGGTCAGTTAATTAGTTGTCCATTATGCATTGTCAGCGTAGGGACCTCTCACAATGATTGATTGAAAACAGTTATTTTGTAAACAAACAACAGCGGGAGTTTTCCAATGGCTGGGCTGTCACCTGAACCAGTTCAACATAGCTGAAAAAGTTAAAAGTTAAAAGAGAGATCTTCCCCTTTTAACCTAATCTTTTATTTAAAACATTTTCATATTAAAAAGGGAGAGGCTTGAATGCTTCGTGTTTGTAACGTTGCAAAGTGTAGTGAAGGTAGTGAAGGAGGGTGAGCTAAAATTACTTTGCTAAATTTAAGTGCAAGTAAAATGTAGACAACACCAAGAAATTAAAGGGTACGTCTAAAAATGGAGCGCCGGGTCTAAGTTTTAGATTTAAACTAACTTTTAAGTTCTCCTATTTTTAGGGTCGCATGTCATAATCTGGGAGACCCTGATTGTGTATGAGAAACAGTAATTTTACAATGAAAGTAAGGGGTTTGGTTATGTTGACTCAGTGCGTGTTCAGAAGAATGTGCAAAGGAAGTCTCATTATGTGACTCTGTCCTATTCTGAATGACTATATGAGACAATGGAAATATCCTTCAAGTGTGTAAAATAGGCCATTTGAATTAATTTATCACTTTTTTTTGTTACGATCCCAGAGAAATAGACATCAGATGTGATCTGGGACAAATCTTTAGTGTGTCTAAAGGTTTTTCAAACCTAGATTTGTAGCTGCCTCCTTTTAAAGCCTAACCTATGATTTTTGAATTGTTTTAGTGGGAATGAGATTTTTATACCTGCTTTTGTCTTACATGTGATCCCTTTTAAGGATAACATTATTGCAGTAATTATTCCCTCTGCAAAACATACTCCAGGGGGAAAAGCCATCTCTCTAAGAAATAGGAAAGAAAACAGGTACATATAGAATGACTTTTAAAAATTAGGAAACTTATTTTCACTAGATGTAAGCATTCAGCAAAAGTTCCCAAATGTTCATCTGAAAGTGTAGAAATGCATTCGCACCTCAGTTTTGAGAGCAGGGGAGCAAAGGAGTGAAGCCTTATTTAGTGAAGTACTATCGTCCTGTTTCCATTAAGTGATTCTCTGTTACTGGCAGAAAGATTAATTTTCTTTATAACTGTGTGGAAAGAGTGGGCTATGCATTCTTGGGGCTCACTAGAGTACTTAGAGTTGTAAAGTAAAAGAAAGACTTAATTGGAGCATGCACGCTTTTCTGCACGCCTGGCAGGGAGGTTTGTGTGACTATCTTGAGGAAATATTAGCTTGTGCAAAGTCAGAAGCTGCATCCTGGAATCAGATTAGCTGGAGTTGTGAATCTTTCTATCTGAACTAAGATGGACAGTAAGAGAATCCCAAGATCTTAGTAAATCTGTTAGTTACCTATTGCCTTAATTCAATAAATTGATTGAAATTGGTCATGGAAACCTGCTGTTCCTTCTTGGTTTGCAGATGTGAGTTCCTGAAATCCATTGATGTCTCAATGGCCCAATGACATGGGACATGCTCTGCTGTGTCCCTTCATGGGTCCTGTCACTGGAGCTTTCCATCTGTAGGGGCTGCTGCCAGCTTTGGAGCCTGAACCTCTCTGCCCTCCCTGGAACCCCTCTCCAGCCAGAAACCCCTTTGTAATATTCCTGTCTTTCATCCACAGACCCTTGCCTGCTGCTGGGGCCTCTGCAGGGGCAGTGGTTTCTCATCACGTGTGGGCTGGCGGGGGGCGCAGTGAAGAGTAGGGGAGGGAGAGAGCCCTGGCCTCTGGGGACCTTAAAGCAATATTTCATGGAAAGCCTGTTCTCCAAGGCAGGTAGATTCTGCAGTACTACCTGCAGTTCCTCCAATTTGCCCTGTTCACCAAATAATTTGAGTGGGCAGAGCTGGGTACCAGCCTTAGAGCTGTGTTTCTGTTGAAAAGTGGGGCCCAAGTGTGTATTAACTAATTTAAGAATTGGGTGCTGAAATAGAGTCTGTTGGTCATGTTGATGTCCCCCAAAAATTCACTTCTTAAAACCATGACTGTTTCATGGTTACAGTGACAGCGCTGCTTACATTCTGAAAATCCACAGTCAAGCCTCAATAAGCCTGAAGGGAATTTGGCCTGATTAAATGGTTCTTTTTAGTTGTTCATAGTCAGATGTCACCCCTCACACACAATTAATTTGTACGGAGTCAAGTGCGTTCCACACACGTTGCTAAAGGGTGAGAAGAGGGGATAGCAAGGTGAATTTCCTGGCAATCAAGCTGATTATCCATTTACCATGTATGGTGGGAGATGCTGAATGCTAGCGCAATGCTGTGTTCTTCAAATGAGGACTCTTGGGAGAATTGGGAAGGTTAGGCACAGGCAAAGCAGGAATTTCAGAAACACGAGAGACCTCCCTGGACCCACCTTTGTGTGCAAAGGAGGCTTGGAATTCTGCTTGACGTGAGAGTGAACAGAGGTCTCAGGGTTCAGAGGAAGGAGTGAAAGAGGCTATTATGAGGGCCCTGTGGGAGGAAGAGGGGATGACTGTGGCACAACTTAGGAGGGGAAAACTTTAGACCTCAGCGCTGAAGGAGGTGCATTTCAGGATTTTTGCATGGGAAATGCAGAGATCTAAGCAGAGTATAAATAATACGTGAAGCATGTGCTAGTAAAGTGAAATGTTTTGAAACAGAAACCACTCACATTTACAATCTCAACATAAAACTTTTTAATTAAATGTATCAGAAAGCTGAGATTTCTTTTATTAGGAAATGAGGTAAAAACATTTTGAAAAGAAACCAAGGGCTAATTGAGAAACGTTCTAAGAAGATTTCATATGTTGAATGGATTCTCATTAAAATTATCCCCAACCTCACAAAGCTGATGTGAGCCTGCTGCCAGATTTACAAATCTGGGTCTATAATTGCACAAAGTTTAAACTTGCCTTGTGCAAGGCTTGCTTTTTCTGCAGTTCAAGATACAGCAGCAAGAGGACAGAATAAGCAAAAGCGGAGGAAAATTTTCTTCTTCAGTATTGAAAAGTACTTTCTGGTCTGTTTGACAGTGGCAGTAAAACTTACTTCATGACAGTGTTTTAAAATAGAAATAATTACAGTAAAAATCAAATCTAGGGAGTCTTCTGGAGAAGAGATGTTAGATCAGCATATTGTTAGTATTTATCCCCAATTCTGGAAACCTTACCTAAAGGCCCTGCCATTAGAATGGAGAGGAATAGTATTGATTACTACTTGAGGTATCAAAGTAAAAGTATTTTATTTATTTATTTATTTTGAGATAGAGCCTTGCTCTGTTGCTCTGTTGTCCAGGCTGGAGCAATGGCACATTCTTGGCTCACTGCAGCCTCTGCCTCCTGGGTGCAAATGATTCTCCTGCCTCAGCCTCCCAAATAGCTGGGATTACAGGCACCTGCCAACAGACCTGGGTAATTTTTGTAGTAGAGACAGGGTTTTGCCCTGTTGGCCAGGCTGGTCTCCAACTCCTTACCTCAGGTGATCTGCCTTTCTCGTCCTCCCAAAGTGCTGGGATTACAGGTGTGAGCCACTGCACCTGGCCAATAAAAGGATTTTATAGATGAAATAGTATCAGTTCTGAAGATCGAATATCTCTTAATGAAACTGAATATATTTTTGCAGTTTTCTAAGACTTGTAAATAAAAGTGATTAAACACAATGTCCCACAAGGGCAGTTCCTTCTAAGTACCCCATAGCCAAATTGTAAAACGAAAGGTAAGTCAATAAAATCATTTCGTAAGTATGTGTAACCCACAGTAAGGGCTGTATTTGCTTGTACGTTGAGAACACATTTGTAAATGCATTTAGCATCAATATAAACTTTTTCTTTGCAAAAGTAAGCATTAAATTGTATTAATTTTTCTTTATTGATCTTAAACAACCTGGAAATGCATTTCCGAATTAAAATATGTTGAGCATCTATTAAATGAGAGCACTGTCCCAAAAAAGAAATGGGAGCATAAGTCATACACGGACTGTTAAGACATGGGACACATCTAGAGATTAGACAAACAACTGCAAATTTAGTGGGAGAAGCCAGAACATTCTCTGCTGTCTGACTGCAGCAATTAGTGGCATGCTTGAATTTCTCTCTTTTCCACAAGTTGTGTTGACAGGTGAACAAAACTACCACCCCTTTTACTTCAGATAGCTAAGTTTAATTGAAGAGAGGAGAATCCCCCCTTGCAAGGATGTTCTAAATGCAGTGTCCTTAGGATAAATACCTACAGGTGGAAATTAATGCAGGACAAGTGGAATCCCTCAGAATTCAGGAAATGCTGAGTAGGCAGAGATCAGTGGGCAGTCAGATTTGACTCAAGGTGTGAAGGTATAGGACTCCAGCGGCAGAGGGGGTGCTCTGGATCATAGGAAAGGCATATGCAAAGGAAGAGAGGCTAGAAGCTACAAACTGTGTGGTGGAATGGCAAACTGTCTATTTAGTCCATTTTTTTGCCTTATGTTCTATGCAAGACTTCATGCAAGACACTGCGGAAGCCTTGGGTAATGCCTTCAGGGAGGCAAAATCCAGAAAGAGGATGAATTTGTATGCTATGGAATCTAGAGAGGGAGGTGAGCAAGAATGCCATGGAATTGGGGCAGACATTGACACCACAGTGTCTAGAAAGGAGGGGAACATTCACGTTGTGGAATCTAGAAAGTGGGCGAATGTGCATGCCATGGAATCTAGAATCTAGTTGGTGGATGCAAATGCCATGTAATCTGGAAAGGAGTTGAACATACTTGCCATAGAATCTAGAAAAGGGATGAATGCTTGTGTCATGAAATCTAGAAAGGGGGTGAACGTGCATGTCATGAAATCTCGAAGGAGATGAGTTCACACACCAACAAGAGTGGCATCCTCAGTGGGACAACCTGGTTGAACTGGGCCAGCGTGGCAGTGAACAGGGCTCTAGACTGTGTGGCAATGGAGGAGATGTTCCTGAGCAGGGAGATAGCCTCATGCAGTGCACTGGGTTTGCTGTAGGGCCATTCATGGGCATTCAGGTCTTTCTTTCTTATGAAATCATTGAAGGATTTCATTTTTAGCCTTAGCATCAGGAGTCATTGTCTGAGCATTTGGTTGTATTTCATTATTTGGAGACATGTGAATGACCCAACTCCAGCAGATATATAAGACCCTGAGGCCTGCCTGGCAGGCCATTGCATTCCTAGCTCAAGTTTATGTTCTTACCTTTGTTTCCCTTTAGCTTCATCTTTATTTTTTATTTTGCTTCTGAATTTTAAACAACCTTGTCATATTGCATATACCCTTGTAGACCACTTTGAGTCCCTTTTTGGGAACAAGGTAGAGTATACATAACATAAAATAGAATCATGCAATCAAAAAGCAATCGACGCCATTCCATAGGAAGATCAGAGGATCACAGCATGCTACCCGGAGGCTGAGACCCTTGAGCTGTGCCATGGCATGTTGGATCTGGATTGGCAGGGATGGTAGAGATAGCAGTGGGCAGGAGGGTGGGGGAGTCAGGCCCGCTGGTGTGTTTGGAGGGTGGAAGTGTTATGTTACCTGGGAGTGGGTCACACAGTGTGGAAACTGACCAAACCCTCTGGGGTGTTGGAGGGATCGGACCAGACACCTACTTCAATATCTCAGGTGTCAAGTTAAGAGGTAAGGAAGAAAGTAATCTTACAGAAGGGAAGGGAGAAGTGTGATGTTGTGGAAAGTGGCAGGTGACATTCACTCATCAGATGGTATAGCCACAGGAGTCATGTTGCCAGGACCATCTTCACCGTGGCTCTTTGTAGGAGGTGCTCTAATTGTCTTCATTTTCCAGAATAGCAAAGTGAGGCTCAGGAGTGCTGAGCACCTTGCCTGGAGTCACACAATAGTGGGAGCCAGTGCAGCATCAGAACCAGGCAGGCTGACACTGAGATCCACCCATGCGACTCTGCTGTATGTGGTTATCTTGGTCAGAGCAGTGGGTCTGTTACGGAAGTGACCAGAAGGGAGCGAGGGACGTGGAGGCAGAGTCCGTGTAAGGTCCTAGCAGTGTTGGGCAAAGGAAATAGAACGTGAACCTCAGGGGTAGTTTTAAATCTTCCAGTAGCCAAATTAAAAAAGACAGGGACAGGTGAAATTAATTTTAATAATGTAATTTATGTAACACATGCTGAAAATATTATCATTTCAAATGTAATCAGTGTAAAATATTGATGAGATATTTGAGTTTATTTTTTTCTATATGAAATCTTCAAAATCCATTGTGTAGTTTATACTTACAGCACCTCTCCCTCTGGACTGATCACATTTCAAGGGCTCCATAGCCACATGTGGCTAGTAGCCCCCATGCTGAACAGTGCAGGTCTGTTTAGCTCAGGAATTCAAATTTAATATAATGAGCGACCACAACGTCTATTATGTAACTTGGCCACAGTAGTAGACGTTTTGTGATCTTATGTCACTAAGGAACCAGATATGATAGCAATAGAAAATTGAATGCCAACGTGACGTGTTCGGTACTAAATCTGCAGTTTTTACACTGGAGGGAAAAATGTATGTATGATTTCCTGTTGAGTCACTTCATACTTTTAAAGGGCAAAATAAAATATCGATTTTCAGGCCAAAACTTTGTATGCCTGGTAACAAATAGTACAGCTTTTGTTGGAATCATGCTGCAACAACTCCATGCATAAAAATGCTATTTGAATATCTTCTATTTAAAGATAATTCCAGCCTGATGACAAATTTCTTATTTTGCATGTTTCTTGAGAATAATACAATTGATTATTTTGAAGAACGGCATTCTTAAAGTGCCAGCATCCCAGAGGAAGAAAGCATATCAACTAAATGTATTGCTACAGAATTAACCTTTACAAGGACATATTCACACTATTTGATCATGACAAGTTGTGCATAACGCAGGCCTTTCCCTTCATTTGTGATACTGAAGCTTATGGCAAAGTCTTCTGAAGTCAGTCCATAGTGCTCACATGCCATTTGTTATTATCAATGTGCTATATGTGATGCATCAGTGAGTAACCATTAGCCTTTTAACTATGCTACTCTTTTTTTTTTTTTTTTTTTTTTTTTTAAATTTTTATTTCTTGAGACAGAGTCTCGCTCTGTTGCCCAGGCTGGAGGGCAGTGGTGCGATCTTGGCTCACTGCAACCTCCGCCTCTTGGGTTCAAGTGATTCTCATGCTTCAGCCTCATGAGTAGCAGGGACTACAGGTGCATGCCAACATGCCCGCCTAGTTTTTTGTATTGTTAGTAGAGACAGGGTTTTGCCATGTTGCCCAGGCTGGTCTGGAACTCCTGAGTTCAGGCAATCCTCCTGCCTCAGCCTCCCAAAGTGTTGGGATTATAGGCTTGAGCCACCGTGCCCAGCCTGTGCTACTCTTAAAGTTAAGATTTCATTTAATTTTTTGTGCAAAGTAAGAAACTTCACTAGCAGATTCTTACTCATTCACATTTTCCTGATAAGAGATTTGTTTTTAGTTCCAGTAGCTGGTCTCTAGCAAATTTCTCATCTGTGGTTCCTTGTAGATAAGTTTGCTTTCATTATCGCTAGTGCCTATTAAGAGAATTTCACTCTTATTGTTTTGGTTTATTTTTCCCGGTGGGCAGTGCTTACTGTAAAAATAAAATAAAACAAAAACTGCTAAATAAAATAAATGTGGCTTCTCTAGACTCTAATCACTATATTGAATTTTATGCCTAATGCAGCACTATTATTGGTAACCAAACAGTAAAGGAGAAGGAAAACTGTGGTTTATTGAAACACCCCACCAAACCCGAAAGCTCAAACCAAGGAGCATGGCTGTGTGCTCTTGCGTCTAGCATTATATGTCTCTGGTGTGTTGCGATGCTTCATTGTAGGATCATCTAAGGACAAATGGAACAGCAAGACTTTATCTTGTGTACTGCAGACTCCCCAGCTTTCAAATGCAGGCAGTGAGTTGGATTTTGTAGTAGACTCTTGTTTCGTCCTATAAGGAATGTGGGCCAACAGGTGTGAGCTGTTTAGAGGTAACTGAAATTCTATTCCAAGACCTCCTGCACGACCATTTGATGCCGTAAGCTGCATTCAAGCATTGTAGTTTCCTATCAGAGTACAAATTTAATCTAAAGTCTAAATTATATTCGAGGAGTCTGAAGCCCATGAAGACTTCTTAAACAATTCACTTGAGGTTACGTTCAGTGAACATGTGTAAATATGAGAATGTGCGAGGCAAGTGGTCTAAACACAGAATGAATACGAGACCACATTGATGTAAGCCACATGTGCTTAAAGTCTTGTCAGAAAAAGCATCTCATCCCTGGTAACCAGAACGTTCGACTGGCCGTGTGGCTTGCAGGCAAGGGTGTCCAGGTGCCTCTGTGCTTGTGCCTTGCAGCTTTGCCACATCATCAAGGAAGACCTTTGAGACCAACGCTACGTCATCAGCTCATGGGTGTGGCTCTCAGCTGCAGAGCAACAGGGGAGACAGAAACCCCCAGGGTGCTGCCTGCCTCAGCCCTCAGTGGTGCCAAAACATCCGTTCCCCATCAGCGTCTCAGGTTGGGTGTCCGCGGGTGTGAAATGGCTGAAATGTACTCTTGGAAACTGTTGTGTTTGGTTAAACTTGGATTAATGACAACCGTCGAGTTTATTTTTTCCTTTGGGCTGAACAGTTTTCATATGTTATAGGGATGTGTGGGTGGATTCAGAGAAATGGCAAGTGACTCCCAGTACAGTGAGCTCATAAAGGCATCTAAGCATCTCTGAGCAGGGCCCTGTCCTCACTGTTTCTGAGCTTCTAGACCTTCCTCCTGGGCACGTCCTTCCTTACGTGTTCGGACTCACAGTTCTGAAGTGTCATCTTTAGTGAGGTTTCTCCTGCAGTCAACACAGCCAGGGACTAAAAGAAACAAGCCAGCGAGTCTAATGAAATCAGGCTGCAGATCTGAAGTGCTTTTGGAATATCCTGCCCCGGCTTTCTGTCTTCTGTCTGGTTTTCATGGAAATTTGTGTCTGGGAATGAGGAGGAATCGGAGTGGATTTGCTGGAGGCAGGTGCCTGTGTTCTTTGGCCCTTGCCATTAGGAGTCAGGACCAAGGAACTTCGGAAGAGGTGGAGGAGTCAGAGGCCGTGGGAGATGCGATGAGCACGGTGCAATCTCTATAAGATAGCGGGGATTTCCACAGACTTCCTGATTTTTGAAAATTATTCATAAGCCTGCCCTCGTCTGGGATTTTCAGGATAGAAAACATACCCCATTTACTGTCCACACTCCATAAATTACCCTTTCAGATTGTTGCAAAGTTATTTTTTGCGTTCTGTGATGCTTACATACATAAGCTCTGTGATTGTGAGTAAAATGCCTCCATTTCTTTCTCCAGCAAGCACCCGGACAGTGCTGGTCAGGACAACGTGCAGTAGTGTCACGGCCCTGTTTGAAATACAGGCTACTTCTCCAAAAGGTTGCGAATAAATGCTGGCCCAACCCTGATTTAAAAAGATTAAGGAAGAATTGGAAATGAGGATCAGAATTAGTTACGTTTGCACTGGCAAAGGAAGCAAGATTAAATACTTGCTTTCAGTCTTTGCTCCAAGCAAGTTTAAAAAAAAAAAAAAAGAATTGCCTATTACATATTTGAGAAAGTTAAATGCACGCTTCCTTTCTGGAATGCATGAGCCTATTTGTAATGGACTTTGCAAGGCAAAGATTGCTGCATTGGATGCTTAACATGAAGTAAGAAATTATGAACTGAGAAATCTTTAGTTCATAAACTTTAAAAAATAAGTCGCTGTTTTAAATAAATATAATCATCTGCTTCATCTGTGTCAGAGTACAGAGTCTTTATTTCTTTCCTTTTTATTTTTCGTTTTTTCAGTGGTTTGATTTCTTGTGCTTTACACCCATTGGCTTCTAAAATAGGAGGTGACATGTATGTGACTTGTTGAAGAGTGAATGAGTGCAACATAACCCTTTCAATTCCCAACTTAGATCAATCATTTTGGGGATACCTTAAGCATATCAGAATAAAAGAAAACTTAGTATTTCTGTGTCACCTGAGGCACTGGTGCCAAAACCAGCAAGAAGTAGTGACATTTTGTAATGCAATTACATTTAGTCTTAAATTAGTGTTTTTCAACCATGTTTTTCATGATCAACCTCCTAAAAAGCCTTTTCTTATTTTTTTTTCCTAATTGTCCCTCCTCACATGGAAATTTAGTACCACAGATATACTGTTTTAGTACTTTGCATTATACATATACGTATGTCTACATTTAGGTATGTCTGTGCTTTATACAGAAAAAGAATAAGACTCTTTTCATCCTTCAAGAACTAATTTTAGCCTCCTTGAGGATGCATGGCTTAAATACGCAATGCTGATACTTAACTTTGCAAAATAGTCTGTTTAGGAAAAAAGACGGTGGATGCCCATACGTGATCTTAGAAAGGACTGAAGGTGGTGAGGAGATTCGAAGTAAGCAAGGATTAGGATGCCAGGGAATGACGTTCTGACGGTTGTCGTCCTTGTTTAGAACGTGGCCTGAAAACTGATAATGAGAAAACAAAAGGTGAATGACAGCTCTCCTTCTTGTCGTTCAGGCACCATTGAACATGCAGAATCGCTGACCATACGTTTTCCACATGTGAGAAGGTGACACAGTACTTATCAAAGTTATGAGTGGACAAAAGCAGAAGGTTGCAAAAACTAGTAGCCTAGAGAGAGCAAGGTGGCATGGAGGCTGGCATCCACCGGCCGGCGAGCTGATGGGAGAGGCTGCCCTTAGACACTTCCTGGACCTGAGCACGCACCCTTTTAACTGCACGCCTTGGATGTAACAGTGCAGGTTGTGTGGCGGGGCTGACGTGCAGCAGCTGGATCACATTGACTCTGATATTTCCCCTCCAGTAAGAGTGGAAATAGAATAAAACAAACAAACAACAACAAAGACATGCTGAGCTTAACCCAAAGCTCAATCAGAAGAGAAAAACACCTGGGCCATTGTCAAGAGAAACAAAACTGGGCCGGCCCATGTTTTTATGAACACGATCAGCGAATAGTATTCCCATTAAAAGGCAACTGACTCAGAGATGGAGGGTGAGTGTTCTGTGAGGCAGAGCTGAATAACCCACCCACGCCCTGTAGCTGACAGGATCGCTTAAGCAGAGTTACTAGAAATGACCCAATGATACTGAAAACAGGAAAAAGTACATGAGGGGAAAAGCAGATTCTTAGGAAGGGAAAGAAATGTGTGAAACCAGTGCAGACTGTTCAGAATCTAACATTCTGTTTGCGTCTCTCCTCATCACCTGCAGTCCTAACAAATCCTCCACTTCTCATCTTCAAGTGAGTAATTGTACGTCAATGCCCTGTCTTCTAGGGGAAATTAAATGGTAAAGAATGTCACCATGAGTGCAGAAGGCACAAAGACTGTTTTTTTTGTTTGTTTGTTTTTGCTTTTTTTTTTTTTTTTTGGACAGACTCACTCTGTCATCTAGGCTGGAGTGCAGTGGTGCCATTTCTGCTCACTGCAGCCTCCACCTTCCGGGTTCAAGCAATTCTTGTGCCGCAGTCTCCCAAGTAGGTGGGATTACAGGTGCATTCCACCACGCCCAGCTGATTTTTCATATTTTTAGTAGAGACAGCGTTTCATCATGTTGGCCAAGCTGGTCTCGAACTCCTGACCTCAAGTGATCCGCCCTCCTTGGCTTCCCAAAGTGCTGGGATTACAGGCGTGAGCCACCACACCCAGTCAAGAGTAGGTTTCTAAGAGAATGGTTGCATCCAGCTCAGAATACAGGAAGCGCGGTGATATTTTCTGCTGGTAGACGTCTTCCTGGGGCATCACTAGGGCATTTGCTTCTATCTGAGGGGTGAGATCAGAGCGGTACCGCATTAAACATCAACAAGTCGGCTGTACAGAGCCCAGCTGTGCCTTTTGCTTAGTGCTTTCTGGGCCTGTATTTGGAATGTAAAAGGGACATATGTTTCCATTGATGCTTTTTGTCTTTCTTGTCTATGTTTTAAGAGATGTTTAAATTCAAGCAAATACTGTTTAATTGTAAAAGCTCACTCTTCCTCAAGTCTTTCCTCCCTTCTGTTTTTCCAAATTGTCTCTTTTGAATCATCTTACAGATAGAGTTAGTTTGAGTCAGTGGTGATCCACAGATTGAATTTGGAGGCCAAGCAGCAGAACTGACCAGGTGCTTGTCATGGTCACGTGGAACCCAGATCTGAAGTCTGTGAATGCTTGCCCTTAAAAACCACTAAAAATACCTCTTTGAAATATGACTCGTTTCACGGCGGATTCCATAGTAGCAAAATCACATTGTGGTTTATTTAGTAGCAGGGTCAGATGAGATGATATATTCCAATGTATGCCTACACACTTGTTTATATGACACCTCTTTATCTTACAAGCCATATATTTGTTCCTCTACAGCCATAGTTCACCCTTACGTTGTTTTTGCCTTTTCTAGGGAATTCCCTTTGAGCTTAGTAACTAGGGCCGTTAACTGTACAACAGTGTAGGAATTTATTATTTATTTATTTATTTTTAAAACTTTTAAATTTTTAAAATCATTTTTTTTTTTTTCTGAGACAGAGTTTCACTCTGTCCCTGAGGCTGGAGTGTAGTGTTGTGACCACAGCTCACTGCAGCCTCCATCTCCCATCTCAAATAGTCCTCCCACATCAGCCTCCCAAACAGCTGGGAGTGCAGGTGCACGCCGCCATGCCCGGCTAAGTTTTAAAATATTTTTGCAGAGACGAGGTCTCGCTGTGTTGCCCAGGCTGCTCTCTAACTCCTGGGCTCAAGCGATGCTCCCGCCTTCGCCCCTCAAAATACTGGGATTACAGGCACGAGCCGCCCAGTGTAGGAATTTAGAAACATTGGTGATCCTCACCACCTGGGATCAATGATGACATGAAGATCACATCTGTATTCAGAAAAAGTGAATATCAAATACATGTTAGTTTTCTAGGCCATTTTGGCGTTGTTTCACTGCTTGGCTCAATTTTAATATGGTTTTTGTATGGCAGTGTTTTTTTCTCCCAAATTTTTAATTGATATAATCATGATGAATAATCTTGTAAATGTTGTAATAGCCTTGTCTTAAAGCTTCGAATTCAGCCTAAGTTAGTTCTTCCTTGGACTGCATTGGAAGACCCCTGTCATACCACATTTCGCCGTATGCTAATTCTCTAGGTAGAAAAAGACTGTGTTATACGTTGATCATCTTGTAAGGGGTTTCTACAGACCAAGATGTCTGCAGGCAATGTTTGGGAAGATTCCTGTTTGCTAAGAAATCACACCCACATGGAAACCTTCAGAAAACAAGTGGAAGCCAGGAAAGTGCTTCCATCACTGGAAAGTTGAAATCTCCTTTACAAAAATCAGTTCATTGAAGGAAAAATGTCTTCCCATCTTGTTACAGTATGTTACAATATATTGAAAGTTCTTCTAAAAGGGATACTTCAACTTAGTAACAATATCATCAGGGTGGTTTGCAGACAGAATGTCATGCTACTGAATGGTGCCGCCTCTTCCAGTGGATTTCAGGAGCCAGTGGCTGCCCTGCTCTGCACTTCTTCCTCTTCCTGGCTTGACCTCAATTCAGGCCTGCGTGTCCTTCTGCACAGTGGGTCCCAGGCTACCACCTGGAGAGGGGAAAAAGTGGCTATGAAGGCCTCTAGGAAAAAAGCCAGCTCCACTAACATTTGTTGAGAGGGCGAGAGAGAAAGGAGGGGAGAGGGTGAGCAGAGGGGACTGTCCCTTGGGACCCCAGCTTCCCAAGTTCTGGCAGTGGATGGTGTCTGTGGGCACTTGGTTTTCAGTTACTCACTGCCTGGAGAGAATGTTCTTTCTGCCCCACGTGGCCAGCCAACATAAGGCTCAAGCCCATGGTTCTTATTTTCCCGTATTTACTTGAAATCTCTGGCCAGCCCACATATGGCTCAAGCCCACCGTTCTTATTTTCCCATATTTACTTGAAATCTCTCTGAACACGTGGGGTTTACAGAAATATGCACTTCAATTATTCTTTACATTGACCCAAAATGGTACTGAGGAAACTTTCCAGTGGCCCTGCTAACCCTGAAAATGGCAACAGACAGGTGCAGACTGATGCATTCCCAGTGGGGTGGAATCCTCTTTGCAGCTTGTGAATGTTGCCACTGTGGTTTGGAAATATCGGGGGAGGACTGAATTGAGTGATTTCTCTTGTTTTGCAGAACAGCTGAGTTTGTGCTTGTAGCTTGAAGACCTACCATAAGAAACAAATTTGCCTCTTAAATAAAAGGAACAGGGCATAGTTATGTTCTTGGCTTTGGTGTGCATCAAGGTTGGGAGAAGGAGGAGTCGTGGTCTTACTCTGTCCCCTGCAGCCTTGGGCCTGTGTGCCCTGTGAGCCAGTGTCATGGGGTGCACGTGGGCTCAGTGGCTGTGTCCAGAAAGATGTTTTTGTCCCCTACTTCAGGTTTTAGTCCTGAGACTACCAATTAAACCATCCCATAAATCTTCCATTATAGGTAGTAAAACCTAATTTTGGATTTCCTGCGTGCTCTGGTATCCTGCCTGATTGCTACCAGGCTGAATCTGTGAAGCAGACAGTACGTGTATTGTGCCACGTGGGAAAGCCTTTTTCTTTTATATTCAGGATTTAGTCTTAATTCCCTGACTGCTTTCATCTTAAGTTTCAAAACTCCTGAGGATAGCTATCTGGAACTCTGCAGTTGACTTGATTCTTTTCAGTGGATAACTTGGATGCAATGAGTAAGGGAAGGGGGCGCTAAGAAAGGGGTAGCATAAAAGTGAGTGAAGTAAAACACCAAAGCCGTTGTAACTCTGCCATCCTTGCTTCGAAGGCACAGGGCGTGCACTCTCTCAGTGTTTCATACTCCATCATCTGTAACTCAGCACTTTCCTCAAGCTGGGGAGTGACAGCTGCTTGGGAAAACACATACATATTTTGGAAGTATTTGAATCAGTGCCTTGTTTCTACCCCTCTCCTCTTTCAGCGACCCAGTACCTTTGACCAGTGTTGCTGAATGGTTTGCCTGGGCTGGAATCTGGGGGAACAGGAGTTGTCCTGATGACTTGGCCCTTGTCCCCCTCGTCCCTTGCACATTTGTGAAGGTGAACTTGGGAGATCAGTGGGTGTAACGGTGTTGCAAGGGTGTTCTGAGTTTGAGGCAGCCAGACTTTGTTACCTGTTCGTACAAAGGAAAGACAAAACCTATGCAAAAGTTGTTCTTCGCGCTGGAGACTTGGCAGGATGTAGTGTGCTGTGAAAATCTGCGGGTGAAAGTTTGAGTGGGTCTGTGTATATGGATTTATTAGCAGGGGCAGAGTGGGGTGTGAGGTGAAATCTGTATGAACAGTACTAAAACGTTTAAAACTTACAAGGGACATATATCAGCATTTTTGAACTTTAGAAGGTGGTGTCAATAATACTTTGTTTACCGTGAGCATACAGATGAATAAAAGTATTTAAATTAAATCTTTCTGCACTCTGACATAATAGCTATTGAAAAGTAATGCATTTAATTCCAGATAGTGGAATTTCTCTCTTATACATATGTTTTTCCCCAAAGGGGATCATATTATATATACACTTTTATATATATGTGCTGGCACCTGTTTTGTTCACTTACCAGCACATTAGAAGTCTCTGCCCTTGTTCATAGGTATGCTTAATGATATTTTTTTAATGCCACATTACTTTTGAACTGTCTGGTATTCCATCGTATGTCTCTGTCATTATAAATTTATCTACCTAGTCCTCTTCTGTTGAGTATTCAGGCTGTTTCTAGCTTTCTATATTATAAAACAGGAATTCCCAATCTTGAGTGCAGAATACAGATGCCCAGGTCCTATCCCAGGCCAATTGAGTCAGGCTGTCTTGGGGCAGGGCCCAGGAATCAGTATTCTCACGTGCCTCCAAGATGAAAATTACTGTTTCAAACCACGCTGCAGTTTATCCGACTGAGATGTGCTCTTGAAAGTGGAATTGTGTGATGAAAGATATGTATCTTTAATCTTTCGATACAGACTGACAAATTACCATTCAGAAATTTGGTTTTTTTCCACACTAATTTTCACTTTAAGCTTTAAGTCTTTTAAAAGGTAAAGAATGAAAAAATTTGCATGTGCATTTGGAAGAGGTTTATGTCATACTAAATAATTTTGTTGATCTGCTTGACATTGCTTAGTTTATTTTGTGTTGTAGCATGACCATGTTACTAACATAACAAAGGGGGATGTATTTGGTGCCACTTTCTGGTTGCTTTAGTGAGACTGTGGTGGGAAGGGGCAGATGCAGCAGCTCTGATGATGAGTGTCTTGGTTCATTCAGGCTGCTGTAACAAAATACTGTACACTAGATGGTTATAAGCAAGACTTTATTTCACGTAGTTCTGGAGGCTGGGAAGTTCAATGTCAAGGCACTGGCAGGTTTGTTGTCTGTTGAAGGCCCATTTTCTGGTTCATAGATGGCATCTTCTTGCTGTGTCCTCACATGGTAGAAGGGGTGAAGGGAGCTTTCTCTGGTCCCTTTTATAAGGAAATTAATTCCATTCATGAAGGCTCCATCCTCAAGACCTAATCACCTCCCAAAGGCCCCCAGCTCCTAATGCCATCACCTTGAGGGTTAGGATTTCAACATGTGAATTTTGAGAGAAAACAAACTTGTGGTACACGCAATGAGCATGGGATGACTGCAGAACTGGGCTTTATGCCTTTTCTGGGTTCACAACTGACTCTCAGGAAATGGTTGCCTATCTATGTATGCGTTAGTTTATTCACTGTGAAATTTTCTACATGTTTTATCACTGTTCTATTGTAGTTGTTATATTTCTCATGCTAATACATAGTTGTAAAAGTCAAATAGTATTTCTGGGCTTATAATGAAAAATAGCAGTTCTCTGCCCTCCAGAGAGCCCCGTTTCCTAGAGGTAACTGCTGTCCTCTTAGCTGTTTCTTCTGTCATTTACCTTCTTGTTGATGCATTACTGCGTTTTCATAAGCTTTTCATTTGGACTTTGTATTAGTCCATTTTCACGCTGCTGATAAAGACATACTTGAGATTGGGTAGTTTATAAAGAAAAAGAGGCCTAATGGACTCACAGTTCCACGTGGCTGGGGAGGCCCCACAATCATGGCAGAAGGGGAAAGGCACATCTTACATGGCAGCAGGCAAGACAGATCAGAGCCAAGTGAAAGGGGTTTCCCCTTTTGAAACCATCAGATCTTGTGAGACTTATTCACTGCCACAAGAACAGTGTGGGAGAGACCCCCCCATGATTCAGTCATCTCCCACCGGCCCCTCCCACAACACTGGAATTACAGGAGCTACAATTCAAGATGAGATTTGGGTGGAGACACAGGCAAACCATATCAGACATTATCAATTTTCTCCTAAGGCAGGTGAGAATTTAGTTCATGTTCCCTTCTCCCATCTCCTGTTTCTCCATCCTTCCAATGTAGGTAAACCATAATGTTGGTTAAGTTGGTCTGCATTTGTGACATTATTATAACTATGTAAATGTTACTTAGAACTGAGTCATACAGTGTGCTGTGATGTTTGATTTTTTTCAAAACTTAATAACTTTCCATTGATTTTCAATGGTTTTCAATTGATTTTTCATTGATTTTCAATGATTTTTCATTGATTTTCAATGGATTTTTCATTGATTTTCAATGATTTTTTTATTGCCTTGATTTTTCTAAGTACTTACGATAAGACTCCCTTAAACTCCTTGCCAGAACCAGTTCCTGTTTTCAGTGTGGTAGAATGAATTTGGTCATCTCTCAGGGATTTTATTGTTTGGTTGTGGGGGAGGCTGCTTTAAGGAGCCCTGTGCTCACGAATGGAACTGGCTGCTTCCGGGTGTGGCTGTCCTGGCATCTCTGCCCTCTGGCACCCTAGGATTCTCTTGTTTTCATGCTGGACTCCCTGTCTCCAGGTTATCCTATCAGCCTCATGGTTGCTGTAGTTCCTCACATGGATGGCTTGGCTGGGCATTTGATTGTCTTTAAGAAACATTTCCCTCACGATTTGGAAAGTGATGCATCATAGACTACCAGCTCTTATTGTTGTTATCAAGAAGCTTGGGATGCCATCCTCGTTCCCATTTCTCTTCTCTGAATGTTTTAGGTTTTTCTCTTGCGTCTCAGTGTCCTGAATGTCACAGAGATGTGCCTTGGTAAAAGCGTCGTCTTCCTTTTGTTGTGTGGGGTACTCAGCGGGCCCCTTCGGTTGGGGGGAGTTTTTGATTTCTTTGAGAACTTTCTCTTCCAATTTTAAATGTTTTCTCTTCTTGGAACTCTTGTTATTTAGATGTTGAACCTCTTCTCTGATCCCTTTTTTTTTTTTTTTCGAGGCATCTGTAACATTTTTTTAAATGGCTGTATTATTTGTTCTTACCTTTAGGATCTTCATGTTTTTTTGTTTTTTTTAAGTTAAAACATCTCTTTTTGCTTCACATTTTTTCTTCGTGATTGTTGGATTTTGGTCATCATTTCTCAGGCTTGGAAGTTTTTCGCAAGTGTCTGGTGGACGTTGGATACTCTTCATGTTAAGAATAATTCACTAGGAAGCTGTGTGCCCAGGTGGGGCTTGTTGGCTTGGGGTGTGTGCCGTGATGGGCATCAGCGCCTGACTGTGTCATTGGGGGCACATAAGTGACTGTCTCAGTAGCTGTTTCTCTGGCGTTGGTCAGCATCTCCTGGAGAAAATCCTGCCGTTGTCAGCTGTGGAAAGGGTGGTGGAATGAGGGTGGGGTTGTTGGAGCCTGGACTCAGGGTTCTGAGGGTGAAGTAGAGGGAAGATCCTGGGGGAGGTACCTTGCCATTCACTTGGTTCCCCTTTTCAGTATGTTGCCTCATTCCCTCACTCTGCAGAGCCTGGAGTCCCTGATTTCTCTCTGGAGAGGAACCCTAAATTACTTGCTAGGCACAGGATGGTTACCTAGCTGCAGGGGATCAGAAAGGGGATGTGAGAAGAGAAGAGAGCACTTGAATTTCCCCTTTCTCCAACACTCATACACTCTCATGTTTTCAGCTCCATTCCTTGCCCTACTCCCACCCTCTGAGGTGCTGGGTCCTCAAATTTCCGAACCTCTCAGGATCCCATGGTGCAAACTGCCTTTCCCTTTACTGACTCCCCCCATCCTCTGGCAGGAATGTCCCCTCACTCATCAGCTGCCGTTCTCTTATTTGCTTTCCATCTTTCAAATTTTGCAAACATCTTCCACAGGCTGTTGTCTCTTCTTTCTTCCCTTTGTCCATTTGAATTTCTGCTTTTAGTGATATTATTCTAGAGGTGAGCCCACAAGTTCAATCTGCCCTTTTTTACCTGGACCTGTTACATTTTAGAGATGAAGTGAGTTGCAAGTCTTCTTGGATAAGTGTGGCATTCTGCCACAGGGTGCAGTAGCTGTAAATGAGGAGGGCCAGATGCACGCAAAGTGATAAGATGATCACGATGAAGCTCAGGCTTATAGAATGCTGACTGTGCTGGGCTTTACCTGGATTAACTCCGCATATCCTCACAGCAACCCACTGGGAGGGAATCTGTTATTCCCGACTCACAGAGCAGAGCAGGAACCTGAAGCATGGAATCATGGAGTGACTTGCTCAGGGTCCCATGGGGAGAAGTGGCTGAGCTGGATATTGCACCCGGACTGGTGCACCCAGATCTGAAGAGTTTCACAATCCAGGCCCCCCTACCAGATCCTCCCCTGGGCATTTCCAGAGTTGCAGGTGCTGTGTTTCACCCCTTACCTTAGATCTTCGTTTTCTCTGATATGCCCAAACCATTGTGCTCATGGGTTTGGCTGTGATGAGAACTCTTTTGCTCTTCAATCCACTCAGCTAACACTTTTGTAGTCCTGGATTTCCTGCTTTTATTATCTAGACCCCAGAATAAACTTCTAATGGGCAAGTGGGAACCCTTGTTGGAACACACACATTTGCGTACATACACGTGTGTACACACACACACACAGAAAGAACTTGTGAAGAGACACAGCAGAAAACTGACAGATAAGAAATAGATGTGGGTCACAAGACTGAGGACAAAGCAAGTGAACAGGCTACCACAGACTGTTGATTTACAGTAAGTTAAAAACAAAGAAATTATTTTAAAGTCTTTTATTATTAATAGTATTGATGATTAAAATTATAATTAATAACATCAACATAATTTTAGTTGCTCTTCCTTGGGATCCTGGAGACAGTAGCACAGCTGTCAGGACAATCTTGCATGACGGACATTTTTATCCTCATTTTATGTTGAGGAAACGGAAGTTCAGACATGTTCGGCAACTTTCCAAGGACACACAATTAGTAGTACAGTATCTAATTCCAACGTGCTCACTCATTTTACCACAGTAGCTTTCAAAAATATTGAGCCCAAATAAGTAGAAAGGCTATTTTGAACACCCAGGTTAGTAAGAAATCCACTAGATTGTTTCTTAAGCTCTGAATCAAGGATTTTTTATTCAGTTAGGTTCTGTTTGCCAATTTGCAGGTGGGTCATTTTCTCTGGCAAGTTTCAACAGAAAGGCTGGCAGAAGCACACAATGACACACCTACAGACTGCACACACAGACACACATTTCAGGAGACTGAAGTCTGGGAAAGCAATGATTTTGAGATGCTTTTTACACTGACTAGAAAGCAAAGAGAGGCTAGTGGCTGAGCAGAAGGATGCTGTCCAGATCTTCATCTAGACTAGATTATGACCAACCAGCCCAGCGTGGGGTTCCAAACCTGCCTCCCACTGGGCAGAATTTCCACAACATCTTTTCCCTCCTTGGGGCTTTATTCTCATCCGCAGTTAAAGTCTCTCATACGTTAAGAATCCATGGTTCATATTTGTAATCAATAACAGTGTTTGCCTCTTCCTTTTTGACAGTTTGTCATATTACCTAATAAATATTTTTGAATAAACATTTGCTTCCTTCTAAGCAGGGGGACAGACAGGCAGTGTCCAGCCCTCTCTCAGAGTACAGGGCCCTGGAATCCAGGTTGAGAGAGTTCTTTTTCCCATCAGGATGTGGGCCTCAGGGATGGGAAGGGAGCTCTTTGGGTGACATCCTGCAGAGCTGCTGCAGCCAGCCCAGGTGGGAGAGGAGAGGTTGGATGGGTTTCCAGGAGCCAGAGTACATTCTTCCTGATAATCTCCTTAGAAATGAGAAAAAGCCTCCCTCCGGTTTTTATAGTTCCAGCTTTCATCTGCTCTTCACCCACAGGTGCTTCATTCCTTGGCTTGAGTAAATACCTTCAGGGAAAAAGAACCAGATGCCACTATTTTTAAAGCTGAGGAATTCTTTGTTCAAATAAAATTTTGCATAAAAGCCCAATAAGTAGCCCTTCCCCCAGAGGGTGAACTCTTTTGGTGGGAGCCGGACCTTCCTTGCCCTCCTGCTCCTCCCAGCTTCTCTTCTCCTGGAGACGGGTGTGAAAACTGCTAGCTGACCTCTTCTGTGCATTTATTGTGTATTAGTTCATTCTCATGCTCCTATAAGTACATAACTGAGAATGGGTAATTTATGAAGGAAAGAAGTTTAATTGACTCACAGTTCCAGCATGGCTGGAGAGGCCTCAGGAAACTTTCAATCATGGCAGAAGGGGAAGCAAACATGACCTTCTTCACATGGCGGCAGGAACGAGAAATGCTGATCAATGAGGGAAAGCCCCTGATAAAATCATTAGATCTCATGAGAACTCACTCACTATCTTGAGAACAGCATGAAGATACCACTCCCATGATGCAATTACTTGCCCTGGTCCTTCCCACGACACATGGAGATTATGGGAACTACAATTCAATATGAGATTTGGGTGGGGACATAGCCAAACCGTGTCATTTTCTATGGGAAAACAGAGACCCAGAAGAGTCAGCTCCCCCAAATTGTGGAACCTAGTGATTGCCAGAGCTGGGACCCTAGCCCAAGGCCTCATTTCCCGAATATTATTCAACCTGAGTCATGCTAGGGTCAACTATGTTTGACATAGGTGGTAATAGTGGTGGATTGCTGCCACCATGACCTAAAATGTTGATGGCCCAGCTTTCAACTCTGCAGTCAACCTTACCTAAACACAGAAAAGGTTATTGCAAAGTTGTATGCCTTCCAGATTATATTTTATGCTCAATAATCGTGCTTTAAAAATATAACGTTGAATCCTTTTGTAATAGTTTTTGGGTTTTAGAAATGAGAAGGTTATTACTATTATTCTTATTTATTTGTTTCCTTAAAGGAATCATGCCTGTGAAGTTTCCGCTTGATTACTTTTTCATTTATTGAATTACTCACTATTTCTTTGTTTATGCATGTATCTAGTTTTTCTGGTATCTCAGTGTAGTTTTATTGTTTTTGGTTTTTCGTGTGTTATATTTGTTACAATTGATACATCTAGGTTGTCAAAGCATTATCACCTAAAGTCTATAGTTTCCATTAGGGCCTGCTCTTGGTGTTGTATGTTTTATGGATTTTGACAAATGTGAGCCTACTATTACAGTAGGCTATACTATTACAGTAGGCTATACTATTATAGTAGGCTCACATTTTTCAGAAAGGATTCAGTATGGGTTTGTGTTAAAAACATTTAGTGAGCCTACTATGATAGTATCATATGGAAAAGTTTCACTGCCCTAAAAATGCCCGGGGCTCTCCCTATTCATCCCTCTGTTCCTCCCCAGTAACCCCTACAAACCCACTGATCTTTTTACTGTCTCCTTTTCTAGAATATCATGTAGTTGGAGTCACATAGTAGGTAGGCTTTTCATATTTACTTTTCCTTAGCAATATGCACTCAAGATTCCTCCATGTTTTCTCGTGGTTTGGCGGCTCATTTCCTTTCATTGCTAAATAATATTCCATTGTCTTGATGTGCCACACTTTGTTTATCCATTCACCTATATAAGGAACCTTGGTTGCTTCCAAGGTTTAGCAGTTATCTTCATGTTCTTTTCAAAGCTTCAGTGAAACCCTGTAGGCAAGGATTCTACAGGATACCTTCCAGTTGACATGCTGTGCAATTGTAATCATTACTGAGATTCTAAAAATGGATCATTAATCTGCATCCATGCAAAGGGAGCTGACTATTTTTAATAGAATAAGTTGTACAGATTCATTATGGGTCTATGTTAAAAACAATGGAATATTGGGTCTTTGTTCAGGCGACATGGAAGTCAGTAATGAAGATTTTCTTAGCATTCTGTCCTGAAGTCACCCTAATACAGATGTTCTCTCCACTTGATGTGCCTTAAAACTGGACTCGAAGAGTTTTTAATGGGGGAGAGGTTGGTTGTTATCTACACCAGATATTTGGGGTCTAGTTAGAAGTTTCTTCTCGGCATTCTTAATGCTCACATTTTCTCCTCCTGCATATTCCCAGGGACAGGGAACTTACTCCCTTGTAAAATAGCCATTCCCATTATGCACAGCTGTTTGTGAGCATGAACTTTATCATATCAACCTCAAATATGTCTCCATCATCGTATCTACTTTTCGCTCCTCGAACAACACAGTGAAGTGGCTACTTTTGCTCATAATGGGGACTAGGAACACCTAGAATGGTACCTAGAAATCTTACAGTGAATAGTGGCTGAATAATTTCAAAACTGAATAAATGAATGAATATTTGATTATCTTCGTTTATTTCAAGGCAGTATTTCCTTAAACTTCTCTTTTGCAGATAAAATACAACTACTTATTTTAACCTGATTTTCTACAATATGTATTTTAGAGCTATCATATATTGGTTTTATTTTGCTGGACATATTATTTTTTATCAATGTTCTTCTTAGAGAATTATATACAGAACAGGCCCTAGGAAATCTGAGACCATTATATTTTGTGATCTGGACTTTATGGTTCTTTTGAGGCGGCAGCTTTAGGGCAGCCCATCACGCTGCCTTTGGAATCTGATCTTTTTTTTTTTTTTTCCATATCAGCTGCTGCCAATCTACATCCCTCTCATTCAGTAAAAAGAAGGACCTTTAAAACCCAAAACAAAATAATTCGAAACTTCACATTGTATCTTATGAAATTGAAGGAGATGGAGATAATGGTTTTCTCAGACATTTATTTTCTACTTTTTATTTTTATCCTGATAAGGAATAATTAAAAAATAGATGTGTAAAGCTTCTAAAACAGGCCTCAGAAAACACAGAAAATTGACACAGAAAATTGAGAAGGCAAAAACAAATAAGAAAACAAAACTCCATACAAATAAAAAGGCACCCAAACAAACATAAAATAATTCATGCGTGCTGATATAGCATGGAGCAACGTATGTGAATTCGTTGATAATGATGACATTTGAGAAATGCTCACTCGTGCCATCCAGTGTTGTATGCTTTACACACATGAACTGATATAATCCATACAAAAACTCTATGATAAAGAGTCACTTTTTAAATGATTTTTTTCTATTGTGGTAAAAAGAAACACATAACACGAAAGTTACTGTCTTAATCATATTTAAATATAGAGTTCAGTAGTGTTAAGTATTTTCACATTGTTCTGAAACAAAACTCCAGAACTTTTCCGTCTTGCAAATCTGAAACTCTATACTTAGTAAACAGTAACTCCCCTCTCTCTACTTTCTCCAGCTTGTGGTAACCCGTTCTATTTTCTGTTTCCATGAATTTCACTCCCTTAGATACATTGTATAACTAGATCATACCACATTTGTCTTTTTTTGTGGCTGGCTTATTTCTTAGCTTAATGTCCTCAAGGTTCATTCATGTCGTAACATGGGATAGGATTGCCTTACTTTTTAAGGCTGAATAATATTCCATGGTATGTATATTCTAAATTTCATTTATTCATCCATCCATGGACATTTGGGTTGCTTCTACTTTTTGGCTATTGTGATTAGTGCTTCCAAGAATGTGGGTATGCAAATATCTATCTCTGTTAGTTTAGATATATGGACACAGAAGTGGGATTTCTGGACCACATAGCATTTCTGGTTTTAATTTTTGAGGACCCTCCATACTGTTTTCCAGAGTGGCTGCACCATTTTATAATCCCACTGTATTAGTCTGTTTTTGTGCTACCAATGAAGACATACTCAAGACTGGGTAATTTATAAAGGAAAGAGGTTTAGTTGACTCATGGTTCCACATGGCTGGGGAGGTCTCACAATCATGGTAGAAGGCAAAGGAGGAGGAAAGTCATGTCTTACATGGTGGCAGGCAAGAGAGAGAGCATACACAGGGGAACTCCCCTTTATAAAACTATCAAATCTCGTGAGACTTATTCACTATCACGAGAACACCACAGGAAAGACCTGCCCTCATGATTCAATTACCTCCCACCGGGTCCCTCCACAACACGTGGGGATTATTACAATTCGAGGTGAGACTTGGCTGGGGACACAGAGTCAAACCATATCACCCACTAACAGTGCATAAGGGTTCTACCTCCTCTACATCTTAACCAACACTTGTTTTTAATTTTTAAAAAAATTATAGTATTCATCCTAATGGGTGTGAGGTAGTATCTCTTTGTGTTTTTGATCTGCATTTTTCTGATGATTAGTGATATTGAGCATCTTTTTGTATGCTGGTAGACCATTTTTTTATGAGGATGCACTTTTACTGTTCCCATTTTATAGATAAGGATGTGGAGACAAAGAAAGGTTAGTCAGCTTATCCAAAGTTATATTCAGGCCAAGTGATGGAATCAGAATTTGCATCTGGATGGTTGGCTGCAGAGTCCTGCTTTGCAATCACTGTGTTATACCCTTCCTAGGGGAGCCATGTTACAAGGTGGGAGGATGTCCTTGGATGCTGTTCCTTCAAGATGGACAATAAATACTAAATATAAGGGAAGGTTTCAAGTGCTTTAGACCTTGAGCAATGACTTTCTGTAATGGTGATGCTAATGGAGTGATGATTCAAGCAGAAGGCAGCTAAACTGGGTTTCCAAAGTCAAGCGCACCCTCTAGAACTGTCTGTGGGATTTGGTTTGCAGGTCTCAGGGCTGACGTGCTTCCTGACTTGAGCCACGAACCTGGCAGGAGAGAGGAGATGCCAGGAGGGTTGAGCTGGGGTGAGGGTCACAGCTACCAAGAGGTCAGGATAGGGGTGTGGGAACTTTTTGCCTTTATGCATAGATTGCTGCCAAAATGAGGGGTGGAAACGGCATGGAAATCAGGTGTGCACACAGTAACGCAGAGACGTTCTAGTGTTACAGAGGATTACATGGATTTTATCCAAAGGAAAGGAAAGTAGTAAAAGGGAGGTCAAAATTGGGACCATGCCATCCCTTAAAGGACGGGAAGGCTATAAAAATCTTCCCAGGCTGTTAGTTATTTCATCTCTGCTGAAAATGACATATATAGCAGCAACAGAATGTTCAGTTTCCACTAAAAGCAAAATTTCCCCCAATGTGCTTTAAAGAGACGAGACATGTGGGCGTTTAGTGTTACTGATTCTTCCTGATTCCTTTTTTTTTTTGCAACCAAATTTTCTGTGACTCACAGAACTCCTATTCTGTTTCTCAACCACGTGAATATGTGAAACCATGTACTTGGTCCATAACATTTTTAACCAAGACAACCTTAATGGGAAATGAAGTGTGGGGAATGGTGTGTTCTGAAGGTGCCAAATCTTTTTTCTCAAGGGCAAGATGCACTCCGAGTTGAAGAAAGTGGAAGAAGGTGTGTAGTCAACTCCCAGGAGAAGGAAAATGTTTGTTACCCACCTGACACATTAGGAATGAGCCAGTGGGCACACCCTGGTTTCTGCCAAGACTGAATGTAGCCCAGATTGTCAGAACTTTATGCATTCCATTCCAGAGGTTTCAAATTCTACAAAATGCATAGGATGAGGCATTAAGAAAGTGACCCTTTGTCTTCATTTTTGTTCTTCTTCATTTATTTTTTCTTTGTAGTGCTTCTCAGTTTAGCTCCACTTCTTCCTGAGGGTATATGGTGAATAACTATGTAGCTCACATCCCTATGAGGTCTGAATTCCTCTTATGTTGCAAAGTGAGCTTGTCAAAGAAGAAAGTCCTCAGAACCATTTCTTAAAGTTCCTTCTTTTTTACTGTGATCCTAGGAAAACATAAAGGTGTGCAGTCCTGTGCTAAAAAACATTTGCACTCAAGGTGATTTTCATCTTATGCAGGATGGGTGGTTGTTTTCAGTACTTTTTTGTCTCTTCTTCCTCAATGTTAGCTGAAAACATGGGTCCTCAGAACAAAGTCAACATTGCCGAGCTTCCCTTGAAGCCACGTGGAACTATGTGACCAAGTTCTGACCAAAAGAATGGAAGGGCTGTGTGCAACTTCCAGAAAGTATCCCTCAAGGGAAGGTTGAACTTCCAGGTAGAGGAATGCCCTTGTCTTTCCTCCTCCCACCTCCCTGTTGCATGACTGAGATGATGACTGGAGTTGGGGCAGCCATGTTTGATCCTAAAGAGGAAACCCTGTGTTGAGGTGGCAGAATGGATGGGGTCTGGGTCCCTGATAATCATACCAGGCCTATCTGTTTGTTTTCCTATGGTTTAAGCCACCATTATTAACAAAATTCTGTTGTGGCAAAACATACATAATATAAATTTTATCGTTTATCTATTTTTAAGAATATAATTCAGGGGTATCGAGCACATTTGTAATATTGTACAAGCATCACCATATCATTTCCAGAACTTTAAAAATCATCACCCCCCCCCCCAAAAAACTGTACCTGTTGAACACTAATTCCCCCTTCCCCCTTTCCACAGCCCCTGGTAACTTGGATTCTCCTGTCTGTCTCTGTGAACTTACCTATTCTCGGTAGCTCATGTAAGTGGAGTCATACAATATTTGTTCTTTTGTGACTGACTGACTTCACTTTGCATCACGTTTTCAAGGATAATCCATTTTGTAGCATGGATTATAATTTCATTTCTTTTTTAAGGCTGATTAATATGCCATTGTATGTACAGACCACATTTTGTTTACCTGTTCATCTGTTGATCATGAATGGGTGGTTTCCATGTTTTGTTTATTGTGATTAATGCTGTTATGAACATTGATATACAAGTATCTGTGTGAGTTCCTGCTTTTGATTCTTTTGTGTATATACCCAGAAGTATAATTGCTGGATCACATAATACTTCTATATTTAATCTGTTAAGAACTGTCATACTGTTTTCCACAGCAGCTGTACCATTTCGTGCTCCCACTAGCAGTGAACAAGGGTTCCAGTTTTTCCATATCCTCAACAGCACTTGCTATTTTTGTTTCTACTGGCCATCCTTATGAGTGTGAAGTGGTATCTCATTGATGTTGAGTATTTTTCTGTGTGCTCATTGGCCATTTATATATTGTCTTTGGAGAAATGTCTGTTCATGTCCTTTGCCCATTTTTGAGTTGGGTTGTTTGTTTTTAAGCCACCATTATTTTAAAAAAATCAGTGTTATCTTCCGTCACTTGCAACTGAAATGGATTTTAGCTAATACACTGCCCTGCTGCTTTGGTTGTGATGAGAATCCATTGAGTGTGAAAAGGTTTGCACTTTTCATAGAGACCTAGTGTATCAATGCTGGAAGCCACTTAAAATTGCCTCTGGTTTAGGAGCATAGAGAATGGGTGATCTGCCTCAGTTTACTTCCCTGGAGGCAGAACCAGGGATGGAGGAGGTTAGGTCTCCTGGCCTCTCATCCAGGTGTTTCCATCTTACTGCCTCCCACAGGGGGATTCTGCAAACAGGCAGCTAGGAGCCTTGTGTTCCCTTGTCCAGGGGTGGCAGGACTCTGTGAATAGCGCCATCAGTGCAGGAAACTCTACTGCTGAATTGTGAATGTTATTGCCTAAAACAGGTCATCTCTTGGCATTAATAGTACTAATGATAGTGATAAGAGCACTAATGATAATGATAATTTGTTTAGAAGGGTTTGGAGGAAACGGTTACTGGGGATGGCCCTAGTCCTCTAAAGCTGTGCACTGCTGCTTTCTTTATGTCTTGATAAAAGAGAAAAAGGTTTTAATGCAGATCTCATGAACAGGGATTGTTTAATGAGAAATGGTGTGAACGTTTAGTCTGTTTGTTGCTCACCACAAACTCAGCCTGGTTGACTCTGGAGCATGAAAGGTGTGATTCGGAGAGCTTGTAGCTCGTGGAGGGAAGGGGAAGGGAAGCTCCATGAGAGGTGGGGGCAAGAGAGTGCAGGTGTGGTGTGCTCACTGTGGGGAGGGAGCCACCAGGTTCCAGACGGCAGGTCTCTGCTGTGCTTCACAGTTTCCCCCAGGAGGGGAACTGCAGCCAGCTCTCTCTTTTCTCCACACAGTAGCTGTGGGTGTGCAGGTGGCTATTGAGCAGGGACATTTTGTGTGTGAGATTGACCCCTCCCTCGGTCCTTAGATCATCATGTTTTTCATTGATGTGTGAGTCATTCTGGGTAGTGCATGGAGCCCATCAGTCATTGATGCTCGTGTGGTGCCTTAGATGGGCAAAGCTCTTGACAATGTTTTTTTTGTTGTTTTGTTTTGTTTTTTGTTTTTGGTTTTTTTTTTTTATTATACTTTAAGTTCTAGGGTACATGTGCACAACGTGCAGGTTTGTTACATATGTATACATGTGCCATGATGGTGTGCTGCTCCCATTAACTCATCATTTACATTAGGTATATCTCCTAATGCTATTCCTCCCCTCTCCCCCCTCCCCACAATAGGCCCCGGTGTGTGATGCTTCCCTTCCTGTGTCCAAGTGATCTCGTTGTTCAGTTCCCACCTATGAGTGAGAACATGCGGTATTTGGTTTTCTGTTCTTGCAATAGTTTGCTGAGAATGATGGTTTCCAGCTGCATCCATGTCCCTACAAAGGACACAAACTCATCCTTTTTTATGGCTGCATAGTATTCCATGGTGTATATGTGCCACATTTTCTTAATCCAGTCCGACAATGTTTTTTAAAGGATTGAACATGTGTGACCCTTTTATGACTCTGTGGTCTTTGTTTCTTATGACATAGGCAGCATCCAGGGTGGAAAAACAACTAAAAATACAGAGAAGCAAAAGAAGGAAAAAGCGAGCTGTGTGTGGTGGTTCATACCTCTGATTCTAGCACTCTAAGAGGCTGAGGCGGGTGTATTCCATAAGCTCAGGAATTAGAGACTAGCCTAGGCAACATCGCGAAACCCTGTCTCTACAAAAATATACAAAAATTAGCCAGCTGTGGTGACATCACCTGTAGCCCCAGCTACTCAGGAGGCTGAGGTGGGAGGAGTGCATGAGCCTAGGAGATTGGGGCTGCAGAGAGCCAAGATCACACCACTGCACTCCAGACTCCAGCCTGGATGACAGAGTGAGACTCTGTCTCAAAAAAAAAAAAAAAAAAAAAAAAAAAGAGAGAGAGCTTCAAGTGTTATTTTTATTATAATGGGCTTTTTAAAGTTGCTTCAATGAGTTTTATCTCAGATTATTCTAAATAATCACCATATCACCAATCATGTTAATTAGTAAGTATCTAAGTAATTGAGAATGCTTTGCCTTCAATAAAAAAGCTGGTGTTTTATCCTGCAACCTGTTCAAAAATAAAGTGTTGACGTGAATATGAACATAGGTTGAGATCCTGAGATCAGCTGTCAGAGGTCAGGCTGACTTGGGACTTTTTGGAAGCAGCACCAGGCTCTGTGTTCAAGTTTGAGGAGCATTCTGCCTTCTGCTGTTGACTTCCTGCAATTTAAGGCTCGCTGCTTCACTCTCCTGATCTAGCACCTTGACAGAAAATGTTCCCTAAGAGATGCTTCAGCCTCTTTCCTGGAAAACAAGGCTATGAATAAAAGAGGAGGCCTAGTGGGTAGCATTTTAAAAATTAAGGATTCTTAAAAACTAATGGTACAATGAATACCTATTTAACAAACCTGCATGTTCTGCACAGGTATCCCAGAATTTAACATAAAATTAAAACAAACAAACTGTTCTTCAAAAAACAGACAAACTGTTCTTCGAACCTTTACCTCTAAGAGGTGAATTTATATATTTTTAAAATTTTGTATTCTTCCATCACAAGCTTGTAATGCTGAAGATGAGTATTCTGTGTATACTGATGACATGAGTATTCTGATGAAATGAGTCAGCGCTTTTTTGGAGAGTGCCTTTATCTTTAAAAACTACGGCTTTATGCCATATGGTTTGGATAGAGTCTATTTCTGCTCTAAAAAAAATTCTCAAAGATGAAGGTGGGTTGATGTGTGAAATAATGTACTTCTTCCTCAAGCAGTGATGACAGCACATTGTCTTTTGGGACAGGGTAACAGGAATTTAATATTAACATATATTTTTAATTTCATACATTTATTCATTCATTCATTCAACATTCTGAAAAAATATTTTCTATATGCCAGGTTATTTGCTAAATACTGGGGATATTAAAATAATAAAGCATATTCTTTTTAAAATGCTTCTAGTCTAGTGCGGGAGATAGCCACATAAACAGAAAACTTTAATACATTGTGATAAGGGCTATGATGTTCCAAGTGTTATTCTAGGTGCTTTACATTTATTAAAATATCTATTCCCTACCACATTTTCATCAAGTGAGTACTTACATTATCCCAGTTTTACAGACGAGAACATTGAGACACAGGAAAGTTAAGTGTCCAAGGTCATATATAGCCAGTGAGCGGTGCTGAGATTCAGACCCAGGTGGTCCCACCACAGAGCCTTGTTCCCAGCCCCACACAGTGAACGGAGGTGGACAGGAGCTCTATGGAGGTCACAGAAGGGGTGTCTCACAGCAGAGCTGGTGCGTGGACTGTGTCTAAGGACCAGGTAGGAGTTCACCGGGATGAGTAGGGAGGAGAGCTTTTTTATTTTTTATTTTACTTTAAGTTCTGGGATACATGCGCAGAACGTGCAGGTTTGTTACCTAGGTATACATGTGCCGTGGTGGTTTGCTGCACCCATCAACCCGTCATCTAGGTTTTAAGCCCTGCATGCATTAGGTATTTGTCCTAATGCTCTCCCTCCCCTTGCCCCCCACCCACCCTGACAGGCCCCAGTATGTGATGTTCCCAGGGAGGAGAGTTTCAGCGGTGTATGCCAGCGCATGCAGCCAGGTGCTTGGTGCATTGTGGAGACGGCCAGGGCTTAGCTGAGGCTGGACCATGGGATGTGTGGCGGGGCATGGCCGGGGATGCTCTAGAAAGTAGGAGTGGGGGCTGCCAAGTCACGTGGTTGAGCTCACGAGGAGCTTCGCTTGAAGACTTCACATATAGCCTGAAGGGTGAAGGCCAAGATGCTTTCATAAATAATTTCACTATTTCAAATGAAAAACATCTCAAGAATGTTCTTATTTGATATGTGATTACTGTGACTCTGGGATCTTTACAAAAATTATTGTAAAACATTGGCTTGGGAGGAAATTATGAACTTCGATTTTGTTTCATCAAAGTAATTGCAGAGATGGCCTTGAGGAAATCTAATGGCTGACTGTTAGGCATTGCCTTGTTTATTTATGGAATGATGCTCCCCCTGGGTCAAAGGCAAGGGGTCCACAGGCACAGATTCATTTCGAGTTCAACCCCTGCTGCGTTGGTGGAAACCTTTGCTTTACTTACGTGTTTGCCGTTAGTGCTGAGCAACTTAGGTGCTTCCTTTCTGGAGGGAGGAACTCACTGTGAGTCTGGGATCTCAGGCTCTGCCACCAGGACGCCTGCAACAAACTAACACACACATGAGCTCTGTTGTACGGTGTGACTGCAAACTGTGCTCTGTTATTCCAGTGGCAAAACCCCCAGCACTGCCGGATGGGGCAGAAAGTGAAATTGTGTTTTGAATCTGATGAAGATTTCAGAGGTAAATTACACAAATCTTAAATTTGGCCAGTCTGCTCCATGTTTCAATCCAATATGCAGGGCAAGAGAAATCAATCTTGGCGTTCATTTCCTTTATGTTTATTTCATGCAAATTTTATGTGTATGTGTATGGTGTGTGTGGTGTGTGGTTGTGTGTGTGTGTGTAGTGCGTATGTGGAGTGTGATGTGTGGGTAGAGTGTTGAGTATGTGATATGTGTGTGGGGTATGTGTGTGCTCTGTGGTGTGTATGTGTGTGATCTGTGTGTGGTATTTATGAGCATATGGTGTGTATTTTTTGTGTGTGTGACCTGTGTGTGTGGCATGTATATGTGGTGTGTGTGATGTGTGTGCATGATGTGCGTGTGAGTGTATGGTGTGTATGTGATGTGTGTGGTGTGTATGTGAGGTTTATGTCTGATATATGTGTGTGTGGTCTTGTGTGTATGTGGTGTGTGTAGTGTGTGTGGTATGTGCATGCTTTGTGTGTGTATGTGGTGTGTGTGTGTGTGGTGTGTATGTGATGTGTGTGTGTGGTGTGTATGTGATGTGTGTGTGTGGTGTGTGTGTGATGTGTGTGGTGTGTGTGTGTGGTGTGTGTGTTGTGTGTGTGTTGTGTGTGTGGTGTGTGTGTGTGTGATGTGTGTGTGGTGTGTGTGTGTGGTGTGTGTGTGTGGTGTGTGTGTGGTGTGTGTGTGATGTGTGTGTGTGGTGTGTGTGTGTGGTGTGTGTGTGATGTGTGTGTGTGATGTGTGTGTGTGGTGTGTGTGTGTGTGTGTGGTGTGTATGTGATGTGTGTGTGTGGTGTGGTATGGCTGAGCATGTGGTGTGTGTATGGTGTGTGGTATGTATGATCATGTGGTATGTGTGGTGTGTGTGTGTGTGGTGTGTATGTGATGTGTGTGTGGTGTGTATGTGACGTGTGTGTGTGGTGTGTATGTGGTGTGTGTGTGGTGTGTGTGTGATGTGTGTGTGTGGTGTGTATGTGACGTGTGTGTGTGGTGTGTATGTGGTGTGTGTGTGGTATGTGTGTGATGTGTGTGTGTGGTGTGTATGTGATGTGTGTGTGTGATGTGTTTGTGATGTGTGTGTGTGTGTGGTGTGTATGTGATGTGTGTGTGTGGTGTGGTATGGCTGAGCATGTGGTGTGTGTATGGTGTGTGGTATGTATGATCATGTGGTATGTGTGGTGTGGGTGTGTGGGCTGTATGAACATGTGGTGTGTATGTGTGGTGTATTTGTGATTGTGTGTGTAGTATGGTGTGTATGTGATGTGTGTGTGTGGTGTGTGTGGTATTTATGAACATGTGGTGTGTGTGGTGTGTATGTGTGTGGTATGGTGTGTATGTGATGTGTGTATGTGACGTGTGGTGTGTATGTGTGTGATATGGTGTGTATGTGATGTGTGGTGTGTGTGATTGTGTGTGGTGTGTGGTACAGACGAGCGTGTGGTGTGTATGTGTGTGGTATGGTGTGTATGTGATGTATGGTATGTGTGTATGGTGTATGTATGAGCATGTGGTATGTGTGGTGTGTGTTGTGTGTGTGGTATGTATGAGCATGTGGTGTGTATGTGTATGGTGTGGTGTGTATGTGATGTGGGGGGGGGTGTGTGTGCGTGTGGTGTGGTATGCATGATCATGTGGTGTGTGTGGTGTGTGCTGTGAGTGTATTTGTTACCTACTGATGTTGAAAGAGACCTGGGACCCATTCCCTTGGCGTGGCAGAGCCCTGCTTTCCTAGCTGTGAGCCAGCCTTCAGTCCCCTCCACTGACTTGGCCCAGAAAGCAAGAGGGGCTTTGTTTGATGAGTTGTGTTTACACGTGGAGCATCAGAAGGCCCACATTTGGCTAACAGGAGGGCAATCCAGTCCCCTATGAATGAAAGCCTGTGACAGGTGTGTGGTTGTGCACTGCACAGTGGTGCCTGAGCTGGTATCTGACGGCATGTGGTCACCTTTCCTCCGATGTCTTGGGAGAGCTGGGGCTGCACCTGGCCGTCTGGGTATGACCCAGGCTCCCAAAGGCTCCTGGATCAGGCTGCCTTCCTGAGCAGCTGTGTGTGTTTACCTGGAGATCCGAGAGAGCCTCTGTCTCCTGTAAGTTCCCAGCCTTGCGTACTCAGAGTTGCCTTGATGTCAGCCATTTTTTCTTCGGAGCAGGGTTTCATTTCTGGAAAGGCACGAGTGGGGACTCCGGGGATCATCTAAGTGGAGTCTGGAAATTTCAGTGGTAAACTCAGAGCATGTTCGTGTATTGCCTTGGGCCGAACTTGCACAGCCCTCTGGAGCTCTCTTAGGCTTGGTGGCGTGATGTCTATGAGGGAGACTAACCCTCCTTTCTGGAGGGTTCTGCCAGAAGAGATGCGTTTTATTTTTGTATTAGTCAGCTTTTGCTACAGTAGCAAATGGCCTCCAAAACTCTCAGTGGCTTATAACAGCAACCACTTGTTTCTCACTCAGAGGACTTCAGGTCCCTGGAGCTCTGTCAGGCTCAGCTGGGCCTAATGGAGGTCCATGTGTCTTTCATTTGGGGTCCCAGGTTGAAGGGACAGCAGCTCTCTGAGGCATGCTCTTCTCATGGCAGTGGGGAGATGGCAAGGGGCAAGCAGAAGTGCATGGTTCCTCTTCAAGTTGCCACCTGGAATGAACATATTTTCACTTTTGCTCACACTTACCAGTCAAAGCAAGACACGTGGCCAAGCCCAGGGTTCCTGGAGAGGAAGATGTGCTCTCTACTGCCAGACAAGCACAAGTCACAAGATGACGTGTGGAGCTGCGTGAAAGGAGGAAGGACGCAAGAGTTGGGGACAATAATCCACACTAATCTGCTGGAATTTATTTATCACAGAAGGGGGTTAGTCTGTTGCTTCCTAAGTGATCTCATCCCATCCCATGACTTCCAATCCCACCCATACCGATGACTCCCAAATAGCTTCATTCCTAGGCTCCCCTTCACACTCAAATTCCTGTACCCAAAATTTTACTTGACATCTTACTTGGATACCCAGTAAGCATCTTTGAAATCCTCCAGTAGTTTGAGTTCTCTCAATAAATGCTGAAAACTGATGGCATCATCCTTAACTTATTTTTCTGGGAAGCCATAGGTAAAGTATGTCTAAGGTCCTTCTTACTGAGCAAGGCAGTGGTTAAGAGAATGTCTAGAAGGAGCTTCCAAACAGATTCTGCTTTCCAAGGTTTTTAGACCTGTCTTGTTTTAGGACTAAATTTACCAGCCTGCTGCTGCAGAACCACTCCGCTCCCCGCCACACCCGTGTACTGGGAAACTTGACTTAGCCTGGTGGAGAGAAAGCCTGTCCTTGGGTAATAGTGAATGATAGAGTCCACATTTAGGCCTACATCTTTCTCTCTCCAAAATCCATGCTTTTCCCACTACACAAATGTCATTGATAATACCAGCTACTCATGGCATCCTTAAAATCTTGGTGATGGGGATATTTTATTGGTTAGGAATCTCTATTTTTAAATGTATTAAAAAATACCATTCCTTACCTGTGAGACAATGTAACCTGTAAAAGCGAATAAGATGAGCGTTCTTTTTTATTGGTCATGTTCAAATCACACTCTTGCTCCTTCCTGAGCAGACGAGCTGGCTGCGGGCCTGCAGAGTGCGTTGGGGATTTTGTAGTTAGAAGCCAGGAGTCAGGTTTGGCCGTCATACGTGAGTAGGAGGGTTGAACTGGCATTGTTTTTAGCCCTTGGAGTTGTGAGCAAGAGCAAAAGAGTAAGTCATCGCTTTTCTGTTGCATAACCTCTTTATCCCCCAAACCGAACCAAACCAAACCCACACCAGCCATATCAAACCAGATCAGAACAAACAGCCAAATAGCAGAAAACACTTGCTGAAGGCACTAGCTTATGCTGAAGAAAGGCGATACTGATTTATGGACTGTCTGTATCTAACACTTTAAATGCTGATTTACAGAGGAGACGGAGCCCAGATATTCTGACCAAGTACAGCACTTTAGCTTGGCTGGTGTTCTGTGGAGTTTCAACGGGATTTTCACTGCATACTTTCCCATTCAAGTGTGCAAAGCATTTCAAGTCTGAATAACACTAAGCACATTCAAGATTCATTCAAAGACTGCAGATTTCGTCCAGTATCTTCTTTTCTTCTGGGATTGATTCAGGCAATTAAACCATAACCTACATGTTTTCTTCCTCTGTTGTTTATGTTGGTATTCTCATAATAACCATGATGAATTATCTTCCAGGGTAAAATGAATGCTCCAGGAACTGGAAAGTGATGACATGATGCTACATTAAGCCATAACGCCATAAATTCACAGATATGACAATACACTGAGGTGTGGCAATAGCTGACTAGTTAATTTATGAAACCATAAGGCTGGTAATAAATTCTGGCCCTATAAACAGTGTCAGGCAAGGTAGGCTGAACTATAATAGATTCACCAATACGTTGTGCAGGGCTTCCTGCGCTATCTCTGTTAGACAGAATCTCAGAAAAGTGATGCTCTTATGATTGCTACATCTCCTGTGCCTTTTTTTGGGGGGAGGGTCTTTAAATAAACAACTAAGGGCCACAGTTTTAATTAGCTGCAAGGCCAGAGAGTGAAGTAGCCTAGGATCACAGTGAGATTAAGAAGGGGAGCAGGAGGGAAGAATCAGGGGAGGGAGCAAGGGGAATAGAGAGGAGGAGGATGAGGAAATGTCTCAGAGAAACACATCCCATGTCTTGGAGAAATATATGCCCAAGGCTCTTTTCTGGCTCTCTGGATACCAAGTGTGTGGGCTATAATTCTAGACTCCATCGACTTACGAAGCTGAAGCTCTGAAGTACATTCGGCTTAGTATCTGGACTGGCTGGAGCATGGGGAAGGAACTCAGTCTACAGGTAGAGTGTGTCATTGACACCATCTTGGAGAAGTCAGGGAAGAGGATGGTGGTAGGCCGCAGTGACTGAATTGGGCTTAATGTGAGGTGGCTGACAGACCCAGTGGTCTTCCCATTGAATCTGGCTTTGCATGACCCTGGTCGAATTGCATCTACTTAATGTTTTGGGTCCTTCTCCAGGGACTAACTTTGATTTATTGAGCACTTGCTAAATTTTCAGAACTGGATTCTGCCCTTTAATACTTAGTTTTCCCAGCAACCCTGGGGGGTAAGTATAATTTTATTCTCATTTGATAGTTGATGAAACAGAGGCACAAAGTTGTGACTTGAGCAATGTCACGCTGCTAGTAAGTGGTAGAAGGGAACTGTAACCCACCTGGATGTGACTAACCTCTGCTCACTCTGTCTCCTACCCCACAGAGGGTGATCTGAGAGGTCCTGAATATCACCACGTTGTCAAGGAGGCAGTGCTGTTGCTGATGCTATCGACAGAATGGCTACATTACCTACAAACCATTGCCTTTCTCTAGAAGAATCCTATTCTCTAGGAGTTAGTATTAGCCATTTTGTTAAGTTCTGTTTTAAAAGTTGTTCCCCACCCCCCCAAATGAGAGAGCTTGCCTGCTTTTGTCCACTTAGGGACCTTATAGTTATGGTGTCTTAAAATGTCACCAACCAAACCTCTTGCTTTTGGGGCCAGAAAAGGTCTGTTGGAGTCAATCCGCTCTGTGACTTTGTGATTCTCACTCTGTGCCACTTTATCCTTGTCAGTTGTTATTTTAGGGGCATGCATTGTTTTACCAATTAATAATTCCTGATCTTCCTGTTTTCATTTTTATCTTTCCTGAATGCACCTGTTCGTTCTGAGATGATCATCTGCCCTCTTTCATTGCAAGGCTGTTTTCACCACTCAGGGACTCTTAACAAGATGGTCTTGCTCCTTGTTTGGCTGTCAACTTCTCACTGGGGCTGAGTTCTTCCAGATTATTCTGGTGTAGTCTTGCTTTTCTGGACTCTTCTACTTTCTGATCCTACTGCTGATGGTTTGGAAGGCTCTACTCTCCCCACTTCCATTGAGAAGTGGGCAAAGTTGTAAATGGTACCCCATGACACATGTGGGCTTGGACCTATCCCTCGTTCATTCTTTTAAGCCTCGTCCTGCCAGGTGCTGCTCCAGGCTGGCCTTGTCCTGCCTGAGGTCTCTTCCCTCTGTCCTCTGTTGTCTGGGTTGGTGCCACTGTGGGGTAAAACAAGGGCCTTCCCTACCTTTCTGCCTGGAGACAGATTCCATTTAGTTCTTTTTCAGCAGTGGACTCTAAACAAACCCTCTGGTAAACAAAGACAACAGATCTGAACATGACATATCGAATATCAACAATCGGATGGGGATGGTACAGAAACAGCTGAACATCTCTGTACCATCTAAATGAAATAGAAACTTTTCCAGGGACTCGAGTTAGTATTTGGCATAGAAATGAGTTCAGGACATGTTCTGTCTCATGTTCAATGAATGTTATGTGAAGAGATGAAGGGGTGAGGAAGAAAGGTTAAGCAAGCAGAATGCCTACTGTATTTGTTTATACTTTAGACATATCCATTAAGACCCTTGACAATGAAAGCGTGGATAGAATTTTAAAGGACATTTCGAATTTATTAAACAAAATGTTCTCCCAAATGTCAGTCATGGACTTCAGTGGGTGGAGAATTCCCAACCTTGGGCAGGTCATCCGCCTGCCCTTTCTGTGTGGTTAAGGGAGAGGCTGAACACATGGGCTCGTTTCAGGATCCTCCTGAAAGTCCATTTTGGATCTGTTATGGTTGGAGGAAGGGCTGGAAAAGAAAATGTGCCTCATGCCTGAGGTGTGTTTCCCCATGAGCGGCTCTTTCCAGAAAGATTTTTTCATTAAATTGTTAAAAATTGAAGTCATATTTATGGTGCCATCAAATCTTAGAATTGGAAGAAACTTGATGTCATCTCTGTCAAAATTCATGAGGGAATAAATGACATTTACCAAGACACAGCCGCATTATTATGTTATCCCTTCATGGAGGTCGTTCAGAGGTTGGGTTTGGAGATGCAGCATATGATGTAACTCCCTAGGTCTCTCTGCTAGAAATTCAGGCAAGTAATTTTAGAAGATGCCGTATCCCTCAATATCTTTTCTTGCATAGATTAATTGTAGGTAAGAGTTACATCGCATTATTTACTTTGGGAATCTCCAGGGAATTTTTTGACGTTCTGAGTAGTAGCGTTGTTGGAATCCCTTGGCTCCAAGAAAATTTTAGCAATCAAAACTGAACTGTGTTTAAAATAAAGAGCAAGCGCCATGGACGAATGGGCATCTTAGATGGTTTCCACCATGGAACTTGGAAGGCATTTCCTCCAGGCAATGCTTAGGATAAAAATGAGGTGGGGGAGGGTAGACTTCCCTGCCTCTTACAGGTTGAGTGTTTTCTGAGCAGACTTATGGTCAGTTTCTTTCTGCACCCTTGTCCAATCCAGTCCAGTCCAGTCCAATCCAACCCAACCCAACCCAACCCAACCCAACCCAATTGAATCCAGTCCAAACCAATCCAATCCAACCCAGAAGTCATTTACAGACCATATACCGTATACCTGGAATAGTACTAGGTGTTGGGAAGGTACTATCTCGGTGTTCACGGTCAAGTATAGGCAACAGTCCACGCTCTAATGTCCCCCTTATCTATGCTAATATTCATGAAAACATTTTTTTTTGTGAGTCTCAGTTCAAAGGTATGCAAAACTATTGAGACGAAAATAGCTTTATGTGTAAATACTAACCCATCATTAATACATCATTCATTCACTAGGTGCTTTGCCATACACACAGGAATCCCAATGAGCAAGATGGGTAGATTAGTACATTCTCATGCTCCTATAAAGAAATACCCAAGACTACATAATTTATAAAGGAAAGAGATTTAATTGACTCACAGTTCTGCATTACTGGGGAGGCCTCAGGAAACTTACAATCATGGTGGAAGGGGAAGTAGGCACCTTCTTCACAAGGCAGCAGGAGAGAGGAGAGTGTGTGAAGGAGGAACTGTCAAACACATAAAATCATCTGATCTCATGAGAACTCACTCACTATCACGAGAACAGCATGGGGGAACTGCCCGCATGATCTAATCACCTCCCTTTCTTGACACGTGGGGTTTACAGGTCCCTCCCTCAACACGTGGGGATTACAATTTGAGATGAGATTTGGGTGGGGACATAAAACCAAACCATGTCAATAGGTGTGACTGCAGTGCCTGAACCAGAGAGGAGCTGTTGCTGACTCTTGGCAGCTCCTGAGAGCTGACTGTATGCATCTCTTCTCAACTCTGCATTCAGTGACATCCCATTGGCAGCTTGAAGTTGGCCATAATGGGAGTATTCATACCATGGAAATTGGCAGTCAGTACAAACCAGGGCTTCCTCCACAAACAAATGATTTTTCAAAAACCCTTTTGTCAGCACAGCACTGCTAGACACTCTAAATAATAATCACTCGAATAATCGTCAGCTATCATTTATGCTATGCTTCTACATACTAGATGCTTTACAGACTTCATCTCAAAATCTTTGTAGCTACCTCTGAGATGGTATCTACTGATTAGAAAAAGGTCACAAAACTAGTACATGTCAGAGCCAGAACCAGAACCAACTCTGAACTGAAAGCTCATGATTCTACCCTTTGTGCTTTACTGCTTCATTTTCTCGAAGACTTTTTCAAAGCCCCACACTTGCATTTTTTTGTGATGCCTTCCTGCCTTCACCTAAGGGAATGGGACTAAGAAATTTTAGGCTCCATGACAAGTCAGTTCACATAACATTTTGTTCAGATAGCCATTTTATTCAGTGAGGTAATTCAGCATCTCTCAGTTTATTTTATATCATCTCATCTGACATTTTATCCATTGGTGAGGCAGCAGTGAGTTTTGAGGGCAGCACTGGTATTGCCAGTTTAATTCTAAAGGCAGTTTGTTTGCTTTAATGAGGTGAGGAATTCTCCATGGTTTTATGACTTTCTGATTCTTGTTGTACTGAACAGTAGTGTCTCTAATAATCCAGTTTGCACTGGCCTTTTAATAAAAAGAGGGTTGTTAGGAAACTGCTTGGGATGAGAATTGGGTATCTCTGGCAGTGATGTAATCTTTGCCTTAATAATAATGAAATACATAAGACTGCTGATACTTCACCTCTGATACACGCTTATGCATTCATGCTGAATAGAGCCTGACAATTTTGGGCCTCCCCCAGAGGGAGAGCCTGTCCCAGGATTCTCATCCAATGGCAGACCAGAATAATACCTTGGCCTTGGGACAG
Organism: Chlorocebus sabaeus; assembly: GCF_047675955.1. Classification (NCBI taxonomy): domain Eukaryota; kingdom Metazoa; phylum Chordata; class Mammalia; order Primates; family Cercopithecidae; genus Chlorocebus; species Chlorocebus sabaeus. The sequence continues at coordinate 92,647,059 of NC_132905.1, read as the reverse complement.
GATATTTCCCCAAAGGAGGGACCCCCTGCTGAGGCCACACTGACCATGCTCTGTGCTTTCTTCCCAACTCACCAATCAGGTAAATCGGCCTTCCTCCCCATGCATGTGTTTGTCTTGCCTAAGGAGAGGTCTGGACCTGAGCAGTCATGGACCAGTCCAGTGCTCAAGGAAGCCGTTCATCCCCAACCCAGTCCCCTTCTAGCCACTGCCTGCCACCTTTGCAGGTGGTTTCGTCTGCATGGTCCCAAGGATGGTAGACATAGGAAGGTGTCCCTAAGAGGAAGGGCAGGGCAGGGGCAGGATTTCCCAGAAAACCAGCGTAGATGTCTGCATACATCTCCTAGCCCAGAACTGCCACATCTTATAAGGAAGCCTGGGAATGTAATTTGTACCTGAAGGTATTGTGGCCCTGAGCAACATTGGGGTTCATTGTAAGAACAAGGAGAGAATGTGTATTGACTAGACATTAATGCTATCCAATGTTCTTCCATACTTTGACATCACATTGCTTCTATGTGTTTTTCCTACATATAAGTTATGGAGAGGGAGGAAGGTGCTAGAAAGGTCCCTGGCCTTTGGCCCTGAGCCAAAGCACTTAGCTTTTAGCTGGTGCCCTTCCATTGCTTACAAAGCCTGAGGGAAGAATCCCCTCTGTTTGCTGAGCCTTGGCTTCCCCAGCTGTTCAACAAGTGGAGTAGGATGATCTCTAGGGTTCCAGGCAGCTCTAGAAGCTCATGGTGCTGTGTTTCTGAAAGACCATAACTCAGAGGGTGGGATGCGAGGGATGAGGCCACTGATGTCCTGAACTGACCTTGTGTCCTGAAGAGGCTTGGTCAGCAGGACTTGGGCAGGGGCCGGCTGAGGAGGGGGGCCCCAGCCTGTGGTTGGTGTGGTTGGAGTCCCCTTCTAGGTGGGAGATTTCCTTGTCTTTTGGAAGCTAACTGCACATGGACATGAAGTCCCTTCTTTACCCTTCGTGATGAGGACGAATGGAGCAACTTCAGGCCCTCCGTCCCCCTCACTCTCACCCGGACAGCAGTCTGTCCACTGTCATTGGTGTTGGTTGGAATGAATCGGAGGAGAAAGGGGGTAAACAACTGAGGCAGAAGCCTGCTTGCCTTCACAGCGAATGGTGAGCACCAGTCTGCAGATGTTACCTGCTGTCGTTTGCTGATGTCTGCGTTTTGGGGTCTGAGCTATTTGGGAGAGGGCCCTTATGTTCTCATGAATACGATGAACAACCTACTGCAAACAGGGAAGGAAAAGAACGTCATGATTTCTATAAGGACTGCTTTTCACACTAGTTACAATGTGGTCGGGGGTGTGCTTTAGTGACTAGCTCTGGATTAACTCTCTAATGAGAGTGTTAGAGGTTTCATAGTCCAGTCACTTAGAAGACACATGTCAACTGTAGACTGGAAAGGGGCTGCTTGTGCTGACTTTCATTCAGAAAACTATGTCTGACTAAGGATCAGTGATTTCTTTTTTAAACTCACGGCTGTGAAACTGCTTGGTGTATCTGTGACTTTACTAAACAGTCTTGACTAAGTTTATGATGTCCGTTCACTGCTTCCTCAGATGAACACATTCCTCCTATACTGATCCAAGTGTGTGCTTAAAACATAGTTTAAGAGTGAACATTTTATTTAAACTGATAAGAAACAGCAAACAAATGGAGAAGAGTTAGGATTTCAATGGACCCTGCCTGTTAGATATATACATCTACAAACTGTTAACATGGCTTGCAAATATCTGCTGCTTAGAAATGTCAAAGAAAGGGCTGGGCGTGGTGGCTCATGCCTATAATCCAGCACTTTGGGAGGCCAAAGTGGGTGGATCATGAGGTCAGGAGATCGAGACCATTCTGGCTAACACAGTGAAACCCCGTCTTTACTAAAAATACAAAATTAGCCGGGCGTGGTGGCAGGCGCCTGTAGTCCCGGCTACTCAGGAGGCTGGGGCAGGAGAATCACTTGAACCCAGGAGGTGGAGGTTGCAGTGAGCTGAGATTGCACCACTGCACTCCACCCTGGGTGACACAGCAAGACTCTGTCTCAAAAAAAAAAAAAAAAAAGAAAGGAAATGTCAAAGAAAATAATTCTAATGGTTCCTAGTTAGTTACTGTGTTTCATTTTTTCCTCTGTTTTTCATGAAGACTTATAATACTTCAGATAAAATGCAAGATAGAGAAAGGTGAGGGGGTATTTTTCAAGACGTATTTAGGATTTAATATGTACAAATGCTCTTGATATAAAAGAAGTTTGTTCGTCACACATCATTTTAGCCTTTCAAAAAATAAATATGGCATACAGGTCCCAGTATAATGATGGAAACTGGAACGTGTTTTAAAATCAAATAAAATGTCAAAATTTTATTAATATGCTTTAATCAAAAAGCTAATCCTGTTACTTTATTTCTAAAATAAGAAAGAAAAAGGGGAAAGAAAGAAGAAAGGGAAAATTAATGTAAACCAGTAACAATTTTAGAAAGCTATTTTTGAGGAAAATGTTAAGGTCCATTTAAATGGAATGGTAAAGGTTTGTAAACATTTTGGGACCCCTCTTTGGTGAACTGGAACATGTCTCATTCAGGATGTTGCTGGATCTTCAGGACATTCTATGTGTTTTTCACTTGGCCGACATTTGCTGCAGTCTTGGGAATGTCACCCACATTCTTCCTCCTATTTATGAGCTAGAGCACATATAACTGACTTGAGAAAAATGATTTAAAAGGTCTCCAACTAAATTTAGTCTATTTTAGATCACCATGTTGACTCAGGAAAGGAGCGTCACATGAACCCCCCGCTTTTTTCTCTCCTGCCCAGCACCAAGTTTATAAACCGGAAAACAAAGATCTGCCTTCACCTCCCTTCTCTTTTGTTGTTCACTTTTAGAATTCCATTAACAGACACCTATTGCCTGCCCACTCTGTGCCCACCCCGTCCTGGGTGCTGAGGATGCAGCGGGAGCCAAACAGATGAATGTCCCCATCCTCGGACAGGAGACAGACTGAAAATAAGACAAATGGGCAAAGGCCGGCTGTGATGGAAATAAATGCTAAGGAGAGAAAAATCAGGCAGAGGCAGCAAATGGAGAATGTTGGGGGTTAGGATTTTATAGAGTGACAGTCATGGAAAGACTGACATTGGAGTGAGGGCCTGTGGGAGGTGAAGGGGGAGCCAGGAGCTATCTGGGGAAGAACATTCCAGACACATGGAATAGCCAGTGCCTTGCCAGTGCCTTCTGAGCTTGAGGAACGGCAGGGAGGCCAGGGCGGCCGGATGGAGAGAGGGGAGGAGTGGAGATGAGGTCAGAGAAAGAGGGGCCACGTGATGAAGGGGTGCTGCCAGGTCCCCTAAGGGCTGTGGGTCTGTGTGATGGGAAGCCCAGCATTGGCGGGTTCTGAGCAGCGGGAGTGATGTGATCTGATGGATGTTTTCACGCGATCTTGCTGGTTCCCTTGAAACAGTAGTTTCAAGGATTGGAGCAGGGAACATGGGAAGATAATATAATAATTCAGGTGAGGGGTGATGGTGGCCTGGACGAGGGATGTTGCAGTGGAGGTGGGGAGGTGGGTGGTGATGGGGGCATGCATGTTTTTCTGCATAGGGTTTGGATGTGTGGCGCAAGGAGATGAAATGAGTCAAGGGCGAAGTCCTTGTGTTGGGTCTGAGCCCCTGGAAGGGATTTCACCTCTGTGTTCCACCTTCTGCCGGTCCTGCTGGTTTGTGGGTAGCAGGGATTGCTTCCCTCCAAGGCAGTTATGGTGGGAGCACATGGGAAGTGATGAGGGCTCCTTTAATCTAAAACTTCTCTTCTCCTATGTGTGAAACACTTTCTTCCTCTTTTTCAATCTCCCCTCAAGCCTATTCTTGTTGTCCTTGGCGGGTGCGGTGAAGCAGTTCCTTGCATTGTGTGTAGGACCTCGCCAAGGACAGGGAGAGACACAGCGTGGGTTGGTGTTGCATTGCATTAGAGGTGGCCAAGATGCACAGTCCAGCCCGTGTGGTCACAGGAAGGAGGGGTATTATTCCTTAGGTTTCCTTTCTCACACCACAGCCCAGAATGATTGCTCAGATCAAACATTCGTTGTGCTTAAGCACTGGTACAATTGCAATTCAATCCCCCCTGCTTCAGTCTACCCTGAGTTTTCATTGAGACTTCGAGGAATCCAAGCCCCTCTTGCTAAACACACACACACACACACACACACACACGGACTACTAGTATCAGGTTTACTAATGAAAGAGCTGCATGCAGAGAAGTGGATGGATGTGGGCCCCGTTGGTCTGTGGAAGAGGGAGACCGAGGCTGGGCTCTGTACTTTCCTGGGTGGTGAATCTTGCCATTTGCATAGAAGCCCGCATGGCAGTGAACTAACGGTAACCTTGAAGATGTGTTTCATCCACTGCCCTTGAACCCCTTATGGCTGGAGCCTGGCTATTGCTTTTAGGAATCTAACATCGTTTCAGGAAAACATTTTAGTTCTTATTACTTTCTGGGAAGCTTTACTTTGCATGAGGGCAGTGGGAGAAACCCAAGTGCATATTAAGTGCCATCCATTACTTGCTATATGTTTGAATAGTGATCGCAAAGTTGCTATGTTAAATTGCAAAGAACCTGTGACCCTGAATCTCCCTCCATCCTTCCCTCGTGGCCTCTCATCTCTCGCCACTCTAAAGGCACCAGCCGGAGCTGGTGCTCAGAGGAGCAGAAGCCGTGTTAGAAATGGCTTGGAGCATTTGAGTAACTTTTCTCCTTTAATTCTATTTATTTGAAATATACAAAAGTCCAGTCATAATAAAACGAAAAAAGCCTTTGACCAAATTCAACATATACTAATGCTTGGTTGTAATGTCTTCTGAGTCTTTTTAAAGAAACACAACTTACAAACAGAGTGCATGATTCATTTGCATCCTTTCCTCGCCCAGTCGCTTCCTCTTCCATTCGGTATCCAGAAGTGGGTGTGTTTTCTTCCTGTTGACGTGACTCTGCTTTCTCTTTGCCTGTATACATCACAAATTTCACACATATGCCTGTGCACCTGCACACTTGTATTCTATAAATGTGTTTATAATTTTGCACATATGGTGTTATTCTATACATATCCTTCTGCAAGTGGCTTTTTCATTTAAGGTTATGTTGTTCAGATTTATCCATATGAATACAAGTAGATTGAGTTCACATACTGATTTTTGGGGTGGTTTGGTTCCAATTATTTCATAATTTTCTTTGGTTGTCTCATAATTATTTTTATTTTTTTGAGTTTAAGTCTTTTTTTTTTTTTTGAGACACCTTTGTTTTTTCCAATGTCGTTTTACTGTGGTGAGGGATTGTGTTGTGTGGATCTTCATTCTTTGAGATTTGTGGATACTTTCTTTGGGATTTACTATGTCGTTTTTAGAAATCTTCCACATGAGCATGAAAAAAGTATATATTTTCAGGTTGGTTCAGGTTCTCTTAATGCCTGCTAGATCTAGCTGGATCATTGTGTTTTCAGATCTTTGCATAAGTGGTGCATTCAACAAATTTTCCTCCCCTTTGCCGTCATCCACGTTTGGACAAGTCTCTCTTTTACATCCCTTGTTACTATCTGGAGTAGATTCAAGAGCTTTCCAATCTTCTTTACTCACTTAAAAGTCTGATCTGGTCTAATAAAATCTCTGAGGTGGATTGTAGGTTCTTTTGCTATCCCCTGTCCCCAGAAAGGACACTGACAATGTGAGATGACGGGTATGTTAATCTTTTTGACTGTAGTATCAGTGTGTAGTAATCATTGTGCTGTGTCTAGGTATATCAAAAAAATCCTGTTGTATACAAATATATACAGTTTAAAAACCCATGAAAGATCTCACATGATTCTATCCTTCTTCCTCCCTAAGCTGCCTCCCAAGGTATGGGGGATGGTCCATGGGAATCTGGAGGGTGAGGTCTGTTCCATTATTTGTACCCACTCCTTTGCTCCCACCCCACTGGTTCTGGCACCCCTGTATGTGGAGTGCATAGAAGGTGAAAGAAATTGTCTGATTGCTTCTATGGTAGAAGCTTGGCTGATTCTGCTTGTGTCTGACACTGTCCCTCCAAGGCCCATTGGGTGGTGGTTCATATGTGGGTGGATCGGGGGTCCTGTGGGTTTCCCTGGAGTGGGAGACTCATTTGGCCTGATTACCTCTGGACCCTTCAGCTTGCCCTGGGGGCCCCCGCTTGGCTGGAAGCCTTTGCTGATTCCCAAGCCCATCTCATATCAGAAAGACACTTGGTTCAAGCCTCATTGCTTCTCACATCCTATCTATAGGAAACACACACTTGACTGTCCCTGCTGTTTGAATGTATGTGTCCTTCCGAAATTCATATGCTGCAACTTAACCCTGAAGGTGACGCCATTAGGAAGGTGGGGGTCTTTGGGAGGCGATTAGGCCATGAGGGCTCCACCTTCATAAATATGATTAATGCCCTTAATAAAGAGATTAAGGGAGCAAATTCAAGTTTGGCTTTTTTTTTTTTTTCCCTTCTGCCCTGTGAGGAGACCCAGAATGGTCCATCTATAAGGAATGGGTCCTCACCAGACACTCAATCTGCTGGGCCCTCACCAGACGCTCAATCTGCTGGCACCTTGATATTGGACTTGCTAGCCTCTGAAACTGTGGGAAATAATTTTTTGTTGTTTATAAATTATCGAGTCTAAGATATTTGTTACAGCAGCAGGAATGGACTAAGACAGTCCTTGGCCTTTTATAAAAACTGGCTAGGGCCACTTCAGCCACCTCTTTATAAGCCTGAGTCCCCTAGTGATTCATACATATCTGTCTTCAGAATGTGGCGTCCCAGACTCCTCCAAACCCTCAGCTTTAGGTCCTGGCCACTAAATGTCAGGCAACAGGTGAAGTCTCACAAAGCATCCTCTGAGAATCATTGTACTAATTGCTTGTCTACTTAATCCAGCTGTTTTGGCGAGAGCGGCAGTCTCTCTCTATAATGAAGGATTTTCTATTTCTGTTTATAGTTCTGTTGATTTTTGCATATGTATTTTGAGGCTCTGTTGTTTGGTGCACGCAGCTTCTGGAGTTTTATATATTCTTGATGAATGATTGCTCCTTATTACTAAGCATTACTCATCTTTATTCCTAATAAATAATTTTGTTCTAAACTCTACCTTGTCCTGATAGTAAAGTTGCTATTCCAGCTTTCTTTTTGTTGATAGCTGAACTTCTTTTTTGGTATGTTATGTCAGGTATATCTTTTTCAGTAAATATATGTTAAACTTTTCTGTTTGTTTATGGTTTAGATACATCTCTCATAAACGGAGTATAATTGTATTTTTAAAAATCAGCCAGGCTGAGAATATTTATGTTTTGACAAATGAGATTAATTTATATATTGTGTAAATTACAATATATACAAAATAGATTTGTAGTTGTTACTCTCAACTTATTTTGTGACTTTCATTTTTCCTGACTTTATCAAATGTATTCATGCCACCTATCCCCATCTACTGTTTTGGGAATGTTACACACTCTAATTTTAGTCTGGTTAGACTCTTCTCACGATTGTCTAATTATCCCTGTCCTAACAAAGTCTGACATCAAGCATTGTTTCTACCCACTTTCTGAGGGATCCAAGGCCCTCTGACTCTGCTCCCCTCCTTCCAGCTCTCAGGTTACCGTTACCTAGTTCTTTAGTTCTGCTTTGTTTTAAAATCATTCTAAAGTTAATCATTACTATTATCTCTTTAATTGTATTAATACTTATCTTGATTTATCAACTTATAATTTTCTTTTTAAAATTGAATTTAAGATGCGCATATATCAACTCATCATTGTCTTTATTTACCTTTGTATTTTGAATTTCTTTTTTTTTCTTTCTGGGTTTAATTTTCTTATTGAAGATGTACTCTGATAGCTCTTTAATTAAATGTCTGTAAGTAGTAAAATCTTTCAGTCTTTCCCTCGACATTTCATCAATTTACACTCACTCTTGAATGTTAATTTTGCCTGGCATAGAATTTTAGGTTGCCAGTTATTTTCCAGCAGTGCTTTGAAGGCATTATTTTATTCCCTTCTGGCATCTATTGTTGCTGATGAGAAATCTTGTATCCATCAGGTTGTTTCCTTTGTAGATAATCTTTATTCTATTCTCTGGTCACTTTTAATACTTTTTCTTTGTCTTTGATGTTTTATCATGATATGACTAGATGTGGATTTAATTATGTTTATTTTGCTCAGGACTCTTTTTTTAAAAAAAATATTCTGACATTTCTTTCTCTGAAATCTGGTTATTGTTTATCTCCAAATATATCTTCTGAATTTTCACTGTTCACTTGGACATCTCATGCTAGCCTCCACACTCCTTAACATCTCTTTCTCTTTTTCCCTCTTTCTAGGTAGTTCAGTAATATCTCTTACCAGTTTTGAATAACTAATTTTAAGATAGTCTATTAAATTTTTATTTCTGGAATTTGTCTTATTTCAGCTCTGCCTGTTATTGATTTATACTCTGCTGCTTTTTATTATGGTTTAAATTTCTGTTTTTAAAAAGACATTTTAAATTAACTTTATAGATGCTTTTGATTTGATCTTTTGTCTGTGCTGTTTGGGGTGCTAATCCTCAATCTTTTTGTACTAAAAAATCTAATTATTTTGTTTTTTTCTTCATGTACTTTATAATATTTTCTTGTGAGCTTATCTTCAGTGGGGATTATTTTTTCTTTGTGAATTCTCTATAATGTAAGGTATGAAAGTGTCTCTACAGAGTAGTTTTATTTTTGCTTCTGCCAGAACCCTGGGGGTGTTGATGGTCATGAATCAGTTTATCTATCTATCTATCTATCTATCTATCTATCTATCTATCTATCTATCTATCTATCATCTATCTATCTGTTATCTATCAACCATCTGTCTATATATCTAATAATCTATCAGTCATCTATCTACCTATCTACCTATCTTCTATCAATTATCTATCTACCTATCTTCTATGTATCATCCATCTATCTTCTATCTGTCAGTCATCTATCTACTTACCTACCTACTTTCCTGTCTTCTATCAATCATTTATCTATCTGTCTACCTATCTTCTATCAATCATCTGTCTTCCTAGCTATCATCTATCTCTCTATCATTTATCAATCATCTATCATTTATCATCTATCAATCATCTATCTAACGACCTACCTATCAATCATTTTAATCATCTGTGTATCTAGTACCTACCTACCTACCTACTTCTATCAATCTACCTGTCTGTCTGTCTGTCTATCTATCTATCTATCTATCTATCTATCTATCTATCTATCATCGTCATCCATCTATTTATCTGGGCTGCGACACACTATACAAGTAATGGAAATGTGGCTTTTATTTCTCACAGATGACTGTTTTTGCTGCACATAGCCTTAGGCACACAGCGACTTTTGCTAGGAAAGGTTCCAATCTTTGCTCTCCTGCTTCTCTTGGGTCATAAGCTGTGTCCTTTGTCCCTGCTTGGGCCTTGGAACCCCACCCACAGTCCTTAGGACTTACACTTGTGACCCAAATCCCTATGGGTTCCTGTGAATTCATCTAACACTTGCTAACTGTGTTTCTTTCTTTGACTCTGGACCTTGGGGATTTCTGTTTTCTTTCTTTTGCTCTTGGCTGTGTATATAATGTATGTAAATTCTTTTTGAGGGGAGTAGGGTGGATGTTGGTGGTGGTTAGATTTTCTGTAGCATTTCAATGTACTTCTAATTGGAATAAGGCCTGATTGTCTCAGGCAAGTCTACCATGTGGTGATTTCAGGCTGTTCTTTATGAAGATTATTTATTGTACTTCTCGTGAAGTCCAGGGACAGCAGGGGCATTCAGTGAGGGAAATCATTTTTTAAAAACAGTGGTTTTTGTGACCCCCATGACAGTGGTTACTGTGCCACTCCAAGATCACATTTTGAATATAATTTTGTATTATTGGTGTTGAAAGCATTTGGGATAGTATAGATAGCTTTATGATGGTTTAAAAAGTGGACAGAAGTAGGGAAGGAGAAAACAAAACTAGCTGGTATTTTGGTAGGAAAAACTGAAAATTCAGCAAGAGAGTAAGCCTACAACTGTGTGGGAGCTGGAACGGAGGACAGATGGAGAAAAACATTTCGTCTAGGAAACACTGAAGGTTGTTTTAAGGGGAACCAGAGCAGAATCTTCAGTTAGAAAGAAGCAAATAAGAAAAGAAATAATACGGCCTATAATAATTACACTTTCTGGTTAATATTTCACACTCCCATCGAGAGCAAATGGCTTGTAGATCTTGCAGCGGTATGAGGCTAATAGAAATTGCTTGGAGATTTTTAAGTTGCTTCTATTCAAGCTGACATTATCAGAGAAGGGTCCTTGAGTAAGGCAGAGACCATTCTTCAGGACCTAATGTGGATATGCCAATTGCATTCGTACTTAGGACACAATCAGTAATACTAACAATGTACACATTATACTAGTAATAAAAGAGCTAACATTTATTTGAATATTTTTGGAAAGGCATACTCTATTAGTCTGTAGAGATAGATGTTTATGCTTTGGTAGGTAATTTAAAAAATCTATTATAGCATTTACATGAAATTTCTTTTAATTAAAAAATAATGCTTTAAGAACATTAAACAATTATTTAAAAACTCAAAATTGCCCCAATTATACCACTCTTGTGTAACTATCTTCATTTTACATTTGTGTATTTTTTTTCTTACTGTAATCATACTGTATATATTTTACATTTTCTCCTATTTATTCCATAATAAATATTTTCATGTATATAATAAAATTCTGAATTTTGTAGACGTTTTAGAATGGAGACTTGCTATGAAGACATAAAACTAGTAGTTTTTTAAAAGGAGGAAATCAAGATGCCAATACATGAAGGCATTAACAAAGGAGGAAAATCCCTATTCTCTCATTTCATCAGCATTTCAGCAAATAAAGGACACTTTAATCTCCACCCCCAAAAATCTGGACTCAGATTTCAAGACATGGTTTCAAAAGAATGTGACTTCAGTTATGTTAATTTAGCATAAGAGTACTGTTCTCCCACTTTCCTCTTATTTTTCTAAGGATGATTGAAAACCCTATCGGGGCCTTTCTCCATCCAAGAACAAAGTTGGGAATTCCCTGGCCTGGGCGATATCTTGAGAGACTTACTTGAGGGGAATGCTGTTCATGATTCTTCTTGCAAAATAGCTGATTAATTCAGTGAGAAGGCTGACATTTCCAGTGATGAGCCCCAAATTCACCACTTCTTTTCACAGGTGGAAGTCCTTCATGCAGCCCCAGAGCAAGGAGCTGCAAAGAATGACTACAGACGCCCGCCACCACGCCCAGCTAATTTTTGTATTTTTAGTAGAGACAAGTTTTCACCATGTTGGCCAGGATGGTCTCGATCTCTTGACTTTGTGATCCAACCACCTCGGCCTCCCAAAGTGCTGGGATTATAGGCGTGAGCCACTGTGCCTGTCCCCAATCTATTTGTTTTAATAGGATTTTATCTGAAAGTCCTAAAACATGTTCAAATATGTCCACTGCTAGAGACCTTGATGTCTTTGCCATTCACATTTTCATTGACAAAGGACTTGCTCTGGATGTGAGCTGTGTTTCAGGTCTCTTCACATGGCAGAGGTGTCTTTAGGGGTTCTAAAGACAAGCTCTTTAGGAGACCCTACTATGAGTTACAAGTTTAGCAATTTGGAACTGGCTTCATTTGATGTCATTGAGTATTCATAGTACCTGGGGGCTGGACAGGATTTTGAACATTACCTTGGCTATGCTCCTGCTTGAAATCTGTCTGAGCTCACCCTGCCTTTCTGGCAGATTTTGTTCTTGCCTGGACCCTGGTTAGGTTAACTTTCTGAGTTGAGGCAGGAAGCTCAACTTTTTCGATGTGGTTTGCCCTTCACTTCTCAGGAGGAAATTCATACCCACTGGAATAGTCATCTTTTTTTTTTTTTTTTTTTTTTTTTTTTTTTTTTTTTTTTTTTGAGGACTCCACCAGCTCTTGGAGTTCTAGGAGTGAAAGGCTCGTGTGTTTTCTTCAGGAAACTTCTAGCTACTTAAAGGAGTTTAATGTGAAGCATCAAGCCACCGAGAGGTGTTCAAAGATTTTCTTCCAAATGGCTTGAGAGGGAAAAAAATCACAAAGTCCGCAAATGAATGTATTATTAACCATGACTTCTGCAGTGTGGTTGCTCTGTGCTGCTATTTACAAAATGGAGCAGTGTTTTTAATGATGAGGGGGGATTAATTGCTGTAAATACATCAGTTGCTGCATTTCCCTTCCTTATCCCCTGCCCCGTTAAAGTCCACATTTATCAAGCCATTTGGTATTTGAATATCTAGTGTTTGTACAACTGTTTTGGTTTATTTATTTGTGTATTTATTTATTTTTGAGACGGAGTCCTGCTCTGTCACCCATGCTGGAGTGCAGTGGCGCAATCTTGGCTCACTGCAACTTCCGCCTCCCAGGTTCAAGTGATTCTCCTGCCTCAGCCTCCTGAGTAGCTGGGACTACAGGTGCAGGCCACCACGCCTAGCTAATTTTTTGTATTTTTAGTAGAGACCGGGTTTCACCATGTTAGCCAGGATGATCTTTATCTCCTGACCTCGTAATCCACCCACCTCAGCCTCCCAAAGTGCTGGGATTATAGGCATGAGCCACCGCGCCCGGCCATGGTTTCTTTATTTTAAAAATTCCTATGTTTGCAGTGAAAGAGCCAAAAGTTAAAAACTGAGATGCATTAGAGAAGTAGGAGTTTATGCCACATGCAAAGAGCAGGTAAAAAGCACTCAGGAAGACAACAGAAGTGACTCAGAAGTATTCTTTATGAAATATGCTTCTTTAAGAATTGCTTGAATCTGGGAGGCGGAGGTTACAGTGAGCTGAGATCACACCACTGCACTCCAGCCTGGGCAACAGAGGGAGACACCATCTCAAAATAAAAATAAAAATAACTTAAAGTAAAATATGCTCCTTTAAAAAAGTGCTGGTTAAGCTTTGACTACACCTCATTTAAATTTTTTTAATGTCAATAAATTTATTTTAAGTTGCTTCTAGAAGAAAACTGTTACTATTTTAAAGTTACTATCTAGGAGGAAACTGTTATCTTCTCTCCTTAAATCAAGGTAGTGACTGGAAATGCTGGCATATGGAAATAGGAGAGTGAGTGCTTAGAGTGCTCATAGGTGCCTGTCAAAGGAATGAGAAACTCAGGGAGTCAAGTAATCTAAGAATTCAAAAGAGGAAAATTCTCCTTATACAGGAACAATATTTAGTTGTGATTCCAATCTTCACCTTGTATTTCCCCTGATTTCTCTGGCTGGCCTCTGGCAGTGAAACCTCAAAATAAATTTTATTCATTTATCTCTCTATTTTTCTATTGCTCTGTGTGATTTTTTTTTTCTTAGTGAGCATGTCTGTGACAATAATATGGTATTGGATTGCTTCAAAAGTAACTCACCACATTGCCTTTGCCACCAGAGATCTGCCTTTTCTTTAGGTTTTGCAAAACTTTGTAGGTATTTTGTGCCCACAGTGTTCAATTGCGCCTTCAGTTGGGATTCAGTGGGGATTCCCGTCACTGGTGTGATTGAAACATTAGCTTGGATTCCTGCCTGATCTGGCTGCTGTGTTGTGGGCTCTGTCATCTGAGTTGCTGGGGGAAGGCGTCCTACTGACCATTTCATCCTGTCAATCCTGGAATCCAGCGATCCCTTTGACATCTGTCAGTCCCAGCAATAAAAGCTGGTGAACTCTGTGTCCACTGGTAGAGGTGATAACCCTGGTTGGTGTTTCTTCCTTGTAAACCTGACTGTAACACCCAGAGAGAAAGGAAATCTAATAGTGGCAACCATCACCATTAGACTCTTGGAACCAGAGATTTCCAGGTGGGGTTAGATGCATGGATAGGCTGGAATCCCAGGCCTGCCTTTTTCAAGGAGCGATAGCAGAGTTTTGAAATCATCTGAAGTGTCAAGTGATGTCTCTGTGGCTCTTAGAGAAGATGCTATGAACATGTGTTTATTGGTTGTCCAAAAAAAATTAAATCATAAAGAATATAAACAAAAACCTCTTGGCATATTTAAGTCAGAAATGTGCCTTAATTATTTAATTCTACATTCATCTGTTTCTGTGATTCCATGCTTATTAAGATTTCTTACTTTTGCAGCTATTGGTCAAATACAATGGAGCCCCTTGTCCCTGCCCCTTATCCATCTTAAAAGCAAGGAGGCGTGGTCAGTGTTATCGATGAGGTCCATGTGGTGTTGGATTCTACAGTTCTGCCATGAGGGGAGTCGCCATGTGGTTCCCTTCACCGTCTCCTCTGGGCTCCTTCATTGCACTCTGGAGGGTCTTTCTCCTGTGGAGCCAACAGGGATCCTGAGACACTAGGCTGGAGCTGGAGCTGTCCTGAGTCTTGTCCTTCAGGGGATATTTTCTGTCTTACCCATCCCACCTTGAAGGAAAATGGGACCCCAGCTATGGAAATCTACGGAGAGCTGGACATTTCTCCCAGCCACTGGCTGGCAGGCAAATACTTCTGATTCTGACGTTGTCAAGACTGCCTTGATGCCCAGCCATTCTCAAACCTGGGTGCTTTCACTTATTATCTTCACCAGCCCCAGGGGAGCCAAAGCCGGGGTGGACTTGGGTGGGGGTTGTGGGTAGGTTTGGACCTCCTTGTATCTGTAGACTCTTCTGCCTCTTGGTGTTTGTCTATCTGATGTGCTCACTCTTGTAAACTCCTTGTCCCTGTCACCGACCCCGGGTCCCATAGCTCACTTCTTTTGCCTCCTCTTGTTTCCCCAACTCTTTCAGAGACCCAGCGGGCTGTTGCTCACTCTTGGCCTGATTGGTTTTGACACTGTCCTATTTCTGTGTGGCTTTGCTACAGTAGGTTTACCTGGCAGGGCCATCCAACAGACATATGAGAAACTGGGCTTCTTTGTTTTCTGAATGAGCTGTTCTCAGTAGGGTATGATGTAGGTACAACTTTACTTCCTCCAAATTCATGGCTCAAGTCTGATAGCTCCTTCCCATCCCTGTTCCGAGTCTTCTCAGGCACCAGACTTTCCCCGTCACTTCGAGATACAATGAACGGTCTAATTTCCAAGCATTGAGAGGTCCAGAGAGGTTGAGTTTTTAAAAGTCCATTTTTCGTCCTGTTTCAAGATTCTTTGCATCTGGAGCCAGTGTCGGCATCAGAAACGCCTCTGGGGCCCTGGCTGGCTCCCAGCCTCAGAGGCTTGCACACCCACTCCTCTCTTTACCACTGACCTCTGCCTCTGGTTCTCCAGGGTTGGAGCAGGAAGACGGAGGACAACAAGGGCTATTAATAGGGTTACTTGACCATGCATCATGATTTGGCGTCAGATTCCCCTCTGTGAAGCTGAGGTCTAAAAGCTGCCCCTTGTTCGTGGAATGCATGGGAGGGTGCCAAAGGCTCCTGCATTGACATTGCCCCACAGCTCTCCATGGCAGGGTTACATTCCTGTGTGTGTCTAATTATGGAACCCTTCCCCTAGCTTCACCCTCAGTACACCTCCAGCCTCTTTCTGTCAGGGCTGGCTCACCTCTGCAAGTCCAGTCACCTGCCGTGGGTCCCTGGGTACAAGGATATACCCGGGCCCTCTCACCTCACCTTGGATGGAAGCTCAGTGTACTCCCCCACGGCCTCTCCTTCTTACCTGTCCCCAGGCAGCCTCTCTGCAAACTTCTCTGCCTGGAAGGCAGTCACTAGCCCCTGTGCCCTGGGAGCTGAGAACGCTAGGGAACCCCTTGGAGGCAGCCTAAATGGTTTTGTTGAAGCTTTCCTCAATGGCCTTGAGGTTGGTGCATCTGCACGTGGATGTGAAATTTCCCTGCCTACATTCCTCTTTCCTTTCTTTCCCTGGGGTGGAGAGAGGTGCTGCACAGCCTCTCAAACTTTCTCTGAAGGAATGCCAGGTCTCTGGTCTCTTCTATCAGTGTCGGTGCATAAGAGCTAATTGTGCAGATGTCTTCCAACTCCTTCGGTTGATTGAAATTGTGGGAGGATTTATACTGTGCAGAAACCAGCAAACTCTACACATCCACCCTGCTCCCCTGTGCGACAGTGGGAGCTGGATACTCAGCACTGACGAGTTTGTGACATGTGTACACTTGAGGCTGGGAAGGCAGAGGGGCAGCGGCTTGCTGTTGTTGCTGAGGTCACCCCTTAGAGAGTTGTGTGCGGGCTTCCTGTTTTAGAGAGTGCACCCCTGCCGTGCTCTGTGCACTATTCTGAGCCTCAGCCGATGGCAGGAAACGTACCATTTTGCACTCGGTTGCTTATGTGGCATTTGTGATATATTACTGCTGTGTCTGGTGTTTCTTTCATGATGTTATTCCGTGTTTTCCAGGTTAGGAAACTAAACCTCTGGGAAGGTGGACTTGTTCAGGGCCAGGTGGATGATCACTGCTAGCCTCTGTGCCTGCACTGTGCTGCCTGCACTTCCTTGCCTGTGACCCTGTCTGTGGGGTTCACTGAGCCAGTCTTATAGTCCGGCTGCTGACTCCAGGAGTGGGGCATGGGGCCCAGGAATTCCTCAGCGATTCCGATGCAGGTGGCTCATGGATCATATGGTTGGAAATCACCTCTGCAGTCTGACAGGGACTGGAGTCTTGGGGTTCTAGGAGAAATGGGTGGTTTTCAGAGGGAGGCCCTCCTCCTTCTGGTGCTAGAGCAAAGTCAGGCTTACAGTCCTTGCTATGTGTAAAGCACGTGACTGGTCCAAGATCAGGGCTGTCCTTCACTCCATCTGGGGAGCCCAGTGACTCTGGTCTGCTGAGATCGACCTCCACACAACCTGAGCACCTAATGTTGTCAATTTCTGCTGGATTGTTTTGTGCTTATTAACAGTCTCTCGGTTATTTCCCGCATAATCGACTTTGAGTCAACAGACTGTAAATGTTAATTATATCACATAATTTCTAAATTATATGACTTTATAATTCTGAGTTTTATTGGCAGTTTCGGTAATTTACTCTGTGCACATTCAATTTGCCCAGTTGGCGTGGGCTCTATGATGTGCTGTCTGGGTTCCCGTCAGGAAGGAAGGACTTATTCCTTCAGATGCTGGGAGTATGATTGGAAGACGCCTCGGCTGTCAGCCCTCTTTGGGAAGTGCCTGCTGATGAGGACAGCCCTGTCCAAGCTCATGCCTCCTTCCCAGGACATTCTACAACCAATGACTCATCAATGCAGGAGTGTCAGCCAGGGTGCTCCAGAAAGATCCAATAGGATGGATGTAGACAGATCTTTCTCCCTCTCTCTCTCCGTGTGTGTGTGCGTGTGTGTGTGTGTGTGTGTGTGTGTAGATATAGAGAGAGATATCTCTTTATATTTCCAGTTCCTTAAAATAAATATTACTACACCCATCTCAGTGTCCATACATAAATGTACACACATGTGTGTTTATATGTCTATAGATTCAGAGATAAAATGAGATATCTATGTATGGATGTATACATATGTAAATATAGACAGATAAACCAGTTTCTTAAAAATACATCTCATTACATTGATCCATATTTATAACTATGTACATATGTGTATATACGTATATGCATATAGATTCAGATGGATGATAGATATGAGATGTATTTTAAGGAATTCGTTTACACAATTGTAGACTGGAAAGTCTGAAATTGGGAAGGCAGGCCAGCAATGATCTTTCCTTCTGAGGAAAGTTTTCCAGAGTGGGCCACAGCCCGGTGCTGCGGGAAGAAGGAGATATTACCATTAACAAGAGCAGCTAAGCTCTCCTTGATAAAAGGAAGCCCTGGGAAGCTGGTGTCTGCTCAGATTCCCTACCCAAGGGTCTCAGTGCTTTTGGGGGAGGCTGCCTTTTGTTTTCAGAAAATGTAGATGGATGCGACTGGGTTGAAGGTGGGTGGTATGATAGCTGAGTCTTCCTGGGGTTGGGCCACCGCATGCCTTAAACACCAGTGTGGGGAACCTATACACATATATATGTATATACACATAGGTACATAGTTGTAAATATGGACCAATATAATGATATGTATTTTTAAGAAATTGGTTTATCTGTCTATACATATTTCTATACATAAACATCCATACATAGATATCTCATTTTATCTTATATAAACACGTGTGTACATTTATGTATGGACATAGAGATGGGTATAATAAGATTTATTGGCCGGGCACGGTTGCTCATGCCTGTAATTCCAGCACTTTGGGAGGCCGAGGCGGGCAGATCACGAGTTCAGGAGATCGAGACCATCCTGGCTAACATGGTGAAACCCTGTCTCTACTAAATATACAAAAAATTGGCCGGATGAGGTGACAGGTGCCTGTGGTCCCAGCTACTGGGGAGGCTGAGGCAGGAGAATGGCGTGAACCCGGGAGGCGGAGCTTGCAGTGAGCCGAGATGGCGCCACTGCACTCCAGCCTGGGCAACAGAGCGAGACTCTGTCTCAAAAATAAATAAATAAATAAACAAACAAATAAATAAAAATAAAAGATTTATTATACCTCTGGTTACCGAAACTTAGCATTTCAGAGATGTCCAGGAAGCTAAGAAATTTTCCAGAGAAACTGGGAGGCATTACAACAGATATTAGCTTGCATGTATCTATGTAGGTGAATTTTTGTCATCAGGACAGAAGGATTAGTTCTGTCAAGTAATCAAGTGTCACACCGTTTGGCTCACAAAGGTCAATCTTTCCACGCTTCCTGGGTTTTGACTGTGAATGAGTATTGCTGGATCATGACAGAGAGGGCCCTGTGGTGGAGATGACGCACAGAAAGTGCGTCCTGTTGGCTTTCTCTGCTGTTGAACCCGCATGTGTCTTTCTCTATACTTAGCAGACAGTATGGTCCTCAGGAATACATAGAGGCTGGCTTTGAATTCTGAGTTTGAATTTGTGTTCGTTTGCTTACCCTACCTATTATCTTCACATGCCTCAGTTTTCTGAGAAATGAGAACAGCTCTCTCAATAAACGGACCTAGTGATTAATACTATGAAAGGCTCTGCCTGCACCTTGCACTGCTGAACAAAGCTGTTACCACCACACGGAAGAGCAGTAGCCTTGCTGGGTTAACTGGGTTCGTGATGAGCTTATTTTTTTTACAAAATATTTAGATGTTCTAGCTATTATAAAAAGAGATCCCCCCCCCGCCCCCGCCACCAGTCCTCCACCAATTTTTATGTAGAGAGGATCTGGTCCTGGGATTGCAGATTCCAGAAGGCTAGGCCAGCAAAGAAAATTCTGGTACTTAATTGTGCCTTTCTCAGCAAAAGAAAAAAAATTGAAAACTCAATGACATTTCAAGCAAGAAAAGAAACCCCTAGTGGTGTGTTGGTTCATCAGGCAGGTGTGTGGAAAACCAGACGGCCAGCGACGTTCTGCCCTCCAGGAAGGCTCTGTCCTCCAGGTGCAGACCCTCTCCCCATGTCACTGAGAAGCTCTTTCATCTCTCTCCATTCGTTATCACAGTCTCCATCTTAAACCCTACACACTGCCTCTGGAAAGTCTTGTTGTTCTTTAAGGCAGAACACTCCAGAACCAGCCCCCACCTCCCCCGCCCTGCTTCTGCTCTGAGGTGGCCCCAGCAGGAGTACTAATCCTAGACCCTGACTAAGCAGAGCTCTCGGGCTTCCATTGGCCAACCTCACAGGCCCAGGGTCCAAGGATGCACATGCTCATTCTTGGGGCTGAAACAGAACTCCCCATCTTCACTGAGACCCACCTTTCCTGCCTTTCCATCCTGCTCTCCTTTCTTCCCTGCACCTTCTGTGCTTCATTGGCCACCAGGCTCTGACACGTCTTCTCATCTCCACCCTGTCTCCTGCATTCCGAGGCTTCCCCATCTTCATTACCTTGGGCTGGACCGTGGCAGCCATCCTGGAACTGACCTGTCTGCCTCTGGCCTTCCCTCCCTGTAGTCTCCTGCCTCATGAATCATCCCAGCAGCCTCTTTGGGAAACTGCTCAGCAGGTACTCCAAAAACCTCAGCTATTTTCACAACAAGATTTGGACTTCCTAGCCTGAAAGTCTGGACTCTCCCCACGGCCTGGCCCTTTGAGATCCACCAATGTACCCGCCATCTCCCTCTTGCCTCGCGCTGTCCTGCTTCTTCATTTTTCTGGAACTTCTGCCTGAGAGACTTGTCTGGTTTCTCTCCGCCCTCTCTGTTCCAGGCCATTGTGAAAAACCCCTCAGCTCTTTTTTTTTCTTTCTTTTTCTTTTTCTTTTTTTTTTTTTTGCTTTGCAAATCCCTTCTCAACCATCTCAGGAGATGACCAAGATGGCAAAATCGTTTTTACAGTTCCGACAGGGGGTTCTATTAAAAGGTCTCATTGACTCCTCACGTGAAGTAGCTGTGTTGGCTCCCTGTACAGAGTCTTCTGCAAGCTGCACTTGATTTCTGTTTTGCCTAAGTTATTGTTTTTGTCTGGATTGCCTTCCTCTCTGATGTCCATAGAAGTTCTTCCTATTTTTCATGATCTGGGTTCTGCTATTCAAGGCTGAAACGCCCTCTTTTCCTCTCTTTCAAATGATTCCAGTTCTTCTTACTGAAGCAGCTATGTGTCCTCCTCGTCTGCATCACAAAACCTGGGTCCCCAGGCTTCCTCTCCTGCAAGGCATGTAGGCTCTTTGGGAGTGAGAGACACACCTTGGGACTTTTCTGTCCCGTATGGCCCTGTCCACAGCTCTGTGCATGGGGTGAGTGCTTAGTTCACACTTGTTAAAGGACGCATTGATGATGGAGTCCATGGGAAATTCTATACGGATGCAGTGCATACCTGTGAGGCTTCACAGGTTAACGGGGAGGCGTGTTGTCAACCTCATGTCCTGAGTGTAGGGGAAGCATGCTTGTGGCAGGGCTCATGATTTCTGTTTTAAATATCAAGGATGATTTTTAAATTTTTATTTCCCAATTGTGTCCAGTACAAATGAGGTGATCCTTGTGCAATCCTCATAAACCAGCCAAAACTCAGTGGAAATGGAAAACCTGATTTCAGTGCTCCTGGTGGCTCAGTGCCCATCACTGAAATCCCAAAGTGTTTTTAGCAAAGCCGATGGGTATAGAACTATTTTCATGAGTTCACGGTTCTTTGAAATTCCCCACCCTTAAGGAGTACAAGGAAACCTTTTCCTGTTGGTATTCTCTAAGTATTTGGCAAGTTTTTTTTTTTTTTTTCCAACAATGTAATATACAGAATTGAGAATCTGAAATATTTTTCTTTTTTCTTTCTGCTTTTAATGCTGCTTGATTTTTCCTAGGAAAGGTTCTCACCTCTATTTGCCTCTCTATACTATATCTACCTCCTACAAGTATCAAAGGGATGCTGAAAGAATAAATTTTATCTAAAAAATGATAACTTGTGATAAAGTCTCTTACATGTAATCTCTCTATTAATATAACTTGTCATTTTCATTCTATTATAGATTATTTTATACTTAGGAATTTTGCTTTATCTAAAATATTGAGATGCTAATATGATATTGATTAATTGCCAATTGGGTATTTTATATACAACCTCAGAAGTAATTATGTATTTTTTTTCTGTCCAGTATTGTTCATTTGAAAATATAAAACAGATCTCATTGCAAAGATGGTTATCTATACATTTGCTTCTTTGAGATTTGACCTTGTAATTATATCAAGACAAAATTCATTTTGAAGGTCAAATTTGCCTCTAAAACAGACTTCAAGATTGTATTCTCAAAGATATATTGTGTTTGATGAACTTTCTTAGAAATACATAATGCTTGTTTAATCTGTGGCTTGCTTTTCAGTTGTCTACTCTTGTAAAATGACTAAATATTTGTTTTTCCAGTTGAGCTTAAGGAAAAAATCCCCGGTAAATGTGTTTTCTTGAATAGAAGGCTCAGTGTAAAGCAGAAGAGAAGTCATATTTGCAGTTATTTTTACTTTCTTGATGTCATCTGCCTTTCAAATGCAGTCTGTTTTCCTTCAAATCTCTCATTTTTATGGGGGGCCCCAGGTAGACCCTGGTTCCCACACTGAAGGACATTGTGCTGTTTTGCTGCTGTGTGTTTTGTTCTGGTAGAAGCTGGCAGCCACATTCTCAACTCTGAGATCAGCTCGAATGCCTTCACGTGCAGAATGGCATGGCTGAGAAAGAACTGAAAGTTTACTTGGGTCCAAGAACATCTTGGGCTTTACAGACTGGTACCCACAGACACATTAATACCTGTGTTTATTTTGCTATCTCCTGACAAAAAAAAATATGGGGACATGCATTGGGGAGAAAGGTTGATTGAACGTCATGAATGGAAGAAAGGCTGACCCTCCAAAGCAAAATGAAATGAAACCAAACCACAATAACAACCAAATGGAACAAGACTGACAAGAAGTGTATGGTCATGGCCAATACATGGCTCAGGCATGATTCATGGAGACCCTTGAGATTTTCTTCCAGCAAAACTGCACTTTAATGGTTTAAATGTTCAACATTTCTCTATGACTTAGAGTAAGTAAAAGGGGACCCTTTAGGGATTGTGTAAGGTTCTAAGGATTGCCTCACTGAGTTCTAAAGTATAGCAGAGTTAGTGGTGCAGCAATTTACATAGGAAAAGCACACACACACACACACACACACACACAGAGTGAAGGGAGATAACAATAAGTAGCCCACATTTTGGGCTATTAAGTGGGTTTAGGAAGCAAAATTGCTCAAGTGGAAGTAACTGAAGAGCACCCAAGCCTGCCACTTTTCCAGATTTGGAACTCCACCTCCCTGGTTTCTCCTCTCATCACAGGGTCTCGGCGTCTAGGAGAGCAGCTGGTTATGCTGGTTTCACAGCTTTCCTCTGAACACCCTTTTCTTATCAACAGTTCCAGGCTCCTTGGTTTCTCTTTGGCTTCTGGAGCCCATGTGTGCTAGAGCTGGCTCCTCCCAACTCACTAGAGCCAGCAGTGACGCGTTAGAGCCCATCTTTTCCCAACTCTGCATTCAGGGACTCCCCTGGGTTCCTTGCTATTGCCCATGATGGAAATATTGACTCCATAGAAATGACCGAGTGCTTCAAATCAGGAGTTTTCCTGTGAGAGCTGGTTGTTAGCCATCTGGCAGCACACCCCTTCTGAGACAGTGGGGTCCCACCTTCCTGCCAGAACTGACCCCACCATTGTGCTGTGAACCATGGTGTTTCCTCTACCTCTTCCCCGGACAGTAACATCTTTAGGTCCCCTGGCTGTAGAATCTCTATCTCCTCTACTCCACTGGCTCCCTTTATCCTGTCTATAAACATACCTCCTTTTCTCATCCTTCAAACCGACTGAGCAAGTAAGATAAACCTTCTTTCCATTGGTTTGTAAATGCCTTGAGGGCAATACTGAGTCTTGTGCACTGGTGCGTCCCTAGCTACTAGTAATTTCTGAAGTACAGTAAATGCCCAGCAAATGTTGGGTGGGTGAAGCCAATTAGTGCTTTTCGTTTTTGTTTTCGTTGTTTTTTGGTTTTGTTTGTTTGTTGGTTGGTTGGTTTTCAGGAGTCTCACTCTGTCTCCCAGGCTGGAGTGCAGTGGTGTGATCTTAGCTCACTGCAACCTCGGCCTCCTGGGCTCAAGTAATTCTCCTGCCTCAGCCTCCTGAGTAGCTGGGATTACAGGTGCCCACAATCATGCCCGGCTAATTTTTGTATTTTTAGTTAGAGATGAGGTTTCACCATGTTGGCCAGGCTGGTCTTGAACTCCTGACTTAAAGTGCTGGGATTACAGCCATGAGCCACTGAGCCCTGTGGCATTAGTGCTTTTCTTTGAACTGCCACTCCCTCCCTAATTTTGTTGCTCAACTCCTTCCATGAGTAGCCTACATTGCCCTTTGCCTATCCTCCCTGTCTTTAACTACTGAGCTTACTGCTGAGCTACTCAGCTTGCTGCTGTCAGGCTCTTACAACATTTTTAGAGGACCGCAAGAGGTTTTAAGTTGCCAAATCCAGGACCTGTTCTCAATGCATATGGTTGGTTGAATGACTTTCTCCTGGACATTAATCTCTCTGCAGATGTGGCACTGAACTTTCCATCTTACCAAATGTCCTTCCTTGGCTTCCATGACAGCTCTTTCCTGGTTTCCTCCTTATGCTCTGACTGCTTGCTCCTCTTGTGTTCTTGGCTGTTTTCCTTTTCCTTCTCAGTCTGAAAATATTTCAGACACTGCCTTTAATCCTCTGCTGCCTCCCTAACTCCCACTTAGACTCTTTTGCCCCCTTCACCCCTGGACCTTCCAATAAACAAAAAAGAGGAAGGATTGTAGAGTTTCTGTTTTTAAAAAGCTCTCCAGCTGATTGTGATGCTCAACCAAGCTACACTCTGGCATCGGGGATCAAGCAAGGCAATACGGGAGTTGGCATTTGTGATTTTTTCTTTACAACTCTGTCTGTCTCACTAGACTCTGAACTCATTGGCAAAACCCATCCCTAATTAGTGTTTAACTCAGCACTTGGCACATGAAGGGAACTCAGTGTGGGATGGATGGATGGATGGATAGATGGATGGATGAATACATGGATGGATGGATGGAAGACTACATGGGTGGATGGATGGATGTATGAACAATTGTATGAATGAATGGATTTGAAGGGCAGGTTGAATTTAGATCATGGAAGAAGACAATATTATCAGTGAAATCATCCCTTAATTATAGAGACAAATCATTCAACATTTCTGAGCTCAAACTCTGTGCCTTGTGGGAACATAAAGGTGAAAGACTCTTTCCCTGCAGTGTGCTTCTTTGGAGAACACTTCTCTTCTTCCCTCTCCTCATCTATTTCCTCCACCTTTCGTGCTCTCCTCCCTATTCCCACTTATTGAAATGCTAAGTGCCCATCAACTGCTCTGTTGCTGCATCTTCGGTACCTCTCTTGTGGCCCTCACCACAGTCTGCCTCCACTCAGTAATTTAATTAAAAGCATAGCCTCCACATCATACCCTTTGTTTATTGAGGGGAGGTTCCATGCCTTCTCCAGTACCTGGACACTCAACATGTGCATAGACTGAGATAGGCCACTCATCATTGGTAATAGTTATTTATTTCCTAATTCTTAGATACAGTGTTGTAAGTATGGAGATCTATGAGCTGAGCTAATTTCCAGCAGATCATTTTATTTTAAAATTAGAACTGAAGAGCATATTCAGCATGTCTGTGTGAGTATGGATACAGATGGTAAAAGAGCTGAAAGTGACTTTTTTGAACGTGGATGCTAGAGTGTATGGGATACTTTTGCTGCCAGTAATAACAATAACAACAAAAATAAGCCCAATTCAAAATGGTTTAGTTAACAAGGAAAATGCCTTTGATGTGCCTAGATGCCCTGTCATGAGATGCCTTCAGAGTTGGTTAATGCTCTTCCCTACTGTAAATAGAAACACAGGGACTTCCCTCCTTTCCCCTAGACATCCACAGCGTATCGGTTTTATCCTCAGGTGACCTCTTCTCATGGTCCTGGGATGGCTCTCACAGTTCCAAGTGCCACACAGACAGGACGACTACTCTATGGCCTTTCTTCATCAGCCAGTACTTTTCCTAGAAGTCCTCTAGCTCGCTTCCCTGAGTGTTAGATTGACCAGAATTATATCATGTGCCCTTCCCTAAACCAATCAGTGGTGAGAAGAGATGGTGCCCCGTGATAGGATTTATACTGGTGTTGGGGCTGGTCATCCTCCGTGGGTCATGTGGGGGCAGACAGAACACCCAAGCAAAAGTACATTTCCTTCTATAAGGGAGGAAGGGCAGCCAGTTGTGTCTGCTGCCATTGCCACCTGTGTGTGGCTATAAATGGAGAAAGCAGGCTGCTCCATGGCTGTGTTCACCATAACTATGGGGATGGATGACTGCTGCCGCTGTGTCCTTGGCATTGCTGGTGGCAGTGGAGCCTTCTCCCCAGGCTGCTGTCACCCACGTGAGGTCCAGGCTACTTCCTGGAGTGAGGGCACCTTTTCTGGAGTTTTCTTTCTTCACAGTAGCCAGTTCCACCTATGGAATATTCACTGCTGCTTACACGTGGTGGCCAGGGAGATCTGTGCATAGAGAGTGGTTCTCTTGCCTAGTGTTTTTGGGGAACAAGGCGGTCATTCGTTCCTGAATTTAACAATGCCTTTGCTGGGCATGGTGGCTCACCTCTAATCCAAGCACTTTGGGAGGCTGAGGGAGGAGGATTGTTTGAGGCTAGGAGTTTGAGATCAGCCTGGACAATATAGTGAGTTCTCACGTCTCCAAAAAATTTTTTTAAAAATTAGCCAGGCACAGTGGTACATGGTTCTTTTTCCTGTAGTCTGAGCTACTCGGGTGGCTGAGGCGGGAGGATCACTTGAGCCAGGGAGGTCCAGGCTGCAGTGAGCTGTTGGCACCCCTGCATACCAGCCTGGATGACAGAGAGAATTCTGTATCAAAACAAAAACAAAAACAGAAAACGATGCTTTGCCTCTGTCCATCTGGACCTTCAGCAACCCCGTCTCATTGGACTTGCACCACCTCTCTGGAGTCAGAGCCTCTTCCTCCCAGTTTTCAGATGAGCAAACTGAGGCTGAGGGAGGTTTCGTTGGCTGCTAGTGGGTCCGCACAAATGTGGGGCTCCAAGCTCAAGGTTCTTTCTGCCTCACCACGGCTGCATTGACACATTAAGCTTACCCTTCAGGTACTCAGATGTGCTTAGCTTTGGCCATTTCCAGTCCATATTTCCTGATGATCCGGTGCCTTCTTCTCCCTCCCCACACGGAACACAGAGCCTGATTGAATACTGAATCCCAGGGGTGATGTGGGTTGTCCCACAGGCCAGGGGCAGGGCTGGGGGTTGGGGGGGAGGGGTCTCTTGTAGGTCATGTGACTCCTTGACCTTGACTTTCTGCCGTTGCCGGACCAGGGGCGATTGAGCTGGGTTGAGCAGTTTTTACTCTTACCAAAGTTCTCAAATGGCTGTATTTCTTGAGTTCTTGAGTCTGGTTTACATAATTTTCTGACTTTGTTGCTTTGATGAGGCCAGCTGTTACCTCACGCGGCTGGTAGTGTGCCTTTCTCTGGCAGAGCTTCTCTTCCTGGACTTTGTGACATCTTTTTGGATCCTTTGTGGCTTCTCAACTGTGTTACGGATAATTTACGTTGTCAGGTAAATGCTCTCAGGATAAATGAAATATTAATAATGCCATAGTGCTAATTTAAAAATACCCATTGCACATATTTAAGAGAATCCTCTCTGGGCTTGACTCTGGGCTTTAAATCAGGCCCGACAATGTCTCAACCATAAATCAAATTATTCTTTCAGCCTAGTAGAGGTTTTGGCACGAAAACCTACTATAGAATAGCATAGTATATGAAATCTTAGTTCATGCCTTTAAAACTCTTATTCCCTTTGCAGAAATTGGAAACCAAATACTCCTTTAGCCACTTATCCATGCAAAACAGTTAACCAAGCAATAGTCAATATTGGCTTTTGGATTTTGGGAACAGGTTTATTAACTCAAGATTTGCACAGCTTTGCAAAGCATGATCTACTTCACCGTCCCCCCTCCTGTCCCCCTCCTCCCATCCCCTTGAACATCAGGCCACCGAGCAGGGAAGGCCAGCTCCTTGGGCCCATGTACGGCTGGATGGGAAAAGAACACATTACAGTGAAATGAATGCTTTAAAACATGTTTAGGATTATAAAATTATTATTCCTTAGTTTTCTCCCCTGATTATAAAGATGAATATTTTTGGTTTAGAAAATTTGGAAAATACACAAAACTATAAAGAAAGAAATAGGAGTTCAACTTTTCAGATGCTATGTGTAAGTGAGAGGGTGCACTCTGTGTCTTTCTGTGCCTGGCTTATTTCGCTTAGCATAAAGTTCTCCAGGTTCGTTCGTGTTGTCACAAATGACAGGATTTCTCCTCTAAACGCTGAATAGCATTCCATTGTATATGTGTACTGCTTTTCTTTATGGGTATTTATGTTGATGGACACTTAGGTTGATGCCATACCTTGTCTGCTGTGAATAATGCCGTAGTGAATGTGGGAGTGCTGGTACCTCTTTGACTTACTGATTTCATTTTCCATTTTTTTTGGATCTATCCCCAGAGTGGGATTGTCAGCAGTCATGTAGTATTTTGATTTGTAATACATACAAAATTGATTTGTAATACATTTGTAAAACATATAGTATTTTGATTTGTAATTGATCTTTGTGTTTTTGAGGAACCTTCATACGGTTTTCCATAATGACTGTACTGATCTACATTCCCACCAATGGTGGGCAAGAGTTCCCTTTTTCCACATCCCCACCAACACTTGTCTTTTTGATAATGGCCATTCTCACAAGTGTGAGAAGACACTCATCATGCTTTGATTTGCATTTCCTTGATGATTAGTGATGTCGAGTGTAGGGGAACTGGGGAGATACTGGTCAAAGGACACAAAATTACAGTTAGACAGGAGGAGTAATTTCAAAAGATCTATGACTTGAACTTGAATAGACCTATGATCTATTGACTGTAGTTAATAATGATGCATTACATTCTTGAAAATCAGTAAGAGTAGATTTCAAGTGTTCTCACCACAAAAAATAAATATGTGAGGTAATGCAGATGTTAATTAGCTTACTTTAGCCATTCCAACAGGTGTATATATTTCAAAATGTAATGTTGTACACAGTAAATATGTATGTGTATATATATAATTTCTATTAGTTGGTTTAAAAAATAAATAATTTTAGAAAGATTTTAAAAAGAAGAAAATAAGAACTCCTATTTCATACTGGAAAGCCAAAGACCATGGCTATTAACCATTTTGATAACTTCTCTCAGGTCATCCTCTTTCCTTTCCTGCCTTCCCTCCTTTCTTTCATCCATTTATTTTTTCTTTGTGCATTATTTTTTCTTTGTGCAATATTGGGATGATATTATGTACGTGGTTTTGTATACTGATTTTTCCCCCCAATAATGTTATGTTGTATTTTCTGTATCACAAGAAATGCTTTTCTGTGACATTTGGGTAATTTGTCTCTATGCATAGGTTTGGAAGACTTTAGGGGGAGTAGGCTGGCGGCTTCCTAAGTAGAGCGGGAGTGTCAACTGGCCTGTGAAACCATTTAGAAATAATTCTGCCCATTACAAATATTGATTTGATGCAGTACTTAAGATGTTTTCTAATTTAAAAATATTTTCAACGGAAACAGATGCCATTTACAATTTCTCGTGTTGTGGGGATTCTACTAAATATAGTATTTTGGGATTGAATATTTTACTTGGAAAGTTGTTTAAGAAATTCCCGTATCTAAAAAAAAAAAAAAAAGAGAGAGAGACTGGATTTTGGAGCTGTGCTAGCAGGCATATTGTAAGAAAGATTTTTTCTTTCTATCTTTTTAGCTTGTTAGTGTTCTAAGATTTAAAAAAAATACGGATCGTCCTAGCATTTACAAAGTAAAAGGGTTGTTTCTTTTCTGGGACTAAGACAATTGCTTAATTACAGTTCTCAGGATGTTTTCTAAACTCTAAATCCCACTACCCTGTTCTGAGCAGCAGAAAGTGCTCACAGAATGATCTGGGGAAGCCATTATTACCAAAGCTGGGGGCTGTAAGGAAAAGAAAACATTTTCAAAATATTTTCTGTGTAAAAGTGTATGTGTGCTTCAGCATGCCAGTTAGCTTGGCCTTGATTTCACTCCCAAGTTTTGCTTCATAATGCTGGGCTTCCCTCAGAGGAGAGGAATGTTACCCCCTCTTTTTTTTTTAAAGGGAAGGATTTAAGTTCTTTCCCCTTTTAGGATATTTTAAAATAATGTTTAAGAAATAGGTTTTGTCGGTACATGTACAGTTGATCCCTGGCATTAATATTTGAAAACAAAATAAGGTTTAATATTCTTGAACTTATATTCAGGTTATTCCAGGATCTTTGGAGACCCGAGGAAAGCCGTGCTGACCAAAAGCAAGACAAATGACTCACAGAGAAAAAAGATGGCAGAACCAAGGGCAATTAAAGGTAAAACGAACAGAACCCGAATAATCCTATGCTGCCTAGTCAGGATCTTTTTTAAAAAATGTGGATATGTAAATATTTTGTATCTCTACTATTTGATGTTTATGGTTCCAAACCTCCACAGACCATTTCTGGATTCTTTGCTGTACTTGGATGAATTATGTTGGTTCTACATGACACCCTTGACTTCCCCCCAGATAAGATGCCCCATTGCCTAGCAATGTTCCTGTTCCTGGCCCTACAGTGTGGAGGTTTTAGAATTACTGCCTTCTTAGTTCTGTAGTCTTCACTAGCCCCTCTTTTCTCCATCACTGTCTACTCTCTTCTCCCTTTTCCAGAGGAACCAGAGGCAT
Source organism: Chlorocebus sabaeus (assembly GCF_047675955.1). Classification (NCBI taxonomy): domain Eukaryota; kingdom Metazoa; phylum Chordata; class Mammalia; order Primates; family Cercopithecidae; genus Chlorocebus; species Chlorocebus sabaeus. The sequence goes on along the minus strand of NC_132905.1, from coordinate 92,616,730 downwards.
GGTGTCTACGGACTGGTGCTTTTACGATCTTTCTATTTTCTATCATACTACTACATTTGGCTTATAGTAATTTTGTGGTTATTTCACCTGAATGCAATTGAAACCTCCTTTCAAGGGGCACACCCGGGCAGTGAATCTTTGTATTCACAAAGCATGCCACAAAATAAAAATAAAATCCAGTTGGAGAAGCACTGGGTCAGCACCCTGTCTCTAAGGCGCGCCCCTGAGGCCGGCAGGAATGCTAGGACTCCCTTGGAGAAGCCCTGCAGGGATCAAGGTTATGGGGGTGCTCACATGATACTCATGCAACCCACAGAATGTAAGAGTCCCTCCCTTGCCAGAATGAAGCCAGGGTCGTTTAGTAGAAGGAATAGCAGTCCATGCAGCCTGAGACATGCCTTGACCAGGGTCAGCGTTGAGTGAGAAATGGTGCGACTAAAATGGATGTGGTTCCCGAGGCCATGTCCCCACCGTGAGGCCTCTAGTCTGCATCAGTTAAGTGACTTTAGTAAGTCCCTCAATAGAGGTGTTTTCCTTTCCCAGCGCTGTTGTAACAAAGTGCCACGAACTGGGTAGCTTAAAACAACAGAAATTCACCGTCTCGCCGTTCTGGAGGCTGGATGTCCAAGATCAAGGTGTCAGCCCAAGTGGTTCCCTCTGAGGGCTTTGAGGGAAATCTGTTCCAGGCCTCTTTTGTCTTTTCCCTGTGTCTTCACACCATCATCCTTCTATACAGGTCTGTGTTTAAATCTTGTCGTTTTTTTTTTGTAAGTGGATCAGTCATGTGGATTAGGTCACTAATGACCTCTGGAAAGGCCCTACCTCTCTATCATCACATCCCGAGGGACCAGGGATTAGTACTCCAATGCATGACTTGGGGGAGAGAATTGATATAATTCAACCCATAGCTGTAAGTATTTTTATTCATTTGGAAAGATGAGCCATTTCCTACTGAAGAAGTCCAGTTTCTTATTTTTAGATAAATGTAGAGGTGCATTCAGATTCTCATGCTGTCTTCTGCCTCCGGCTGGTATTCCCTGCTTAGCTTTGAAGTGCAGGAGCCAGGACTGGACTGGGTTAAGGTGACTGGGGCACAGGATTTTGGGCGGTGCTCCCCTTTAGGTACTGATCCTGCACTTGCATGAGCCTGAGGGGGAGAGCCTCCTTAAATCATGGGCCCTGCATTTCTCCCTGCCTCCTGCTTCCTGCTCCATAAGGGAGGCCTCTGGCCCATTCAGGGGCCTGGTGTGCCTGGCAGGAATCAGGCCTGTGCAGTTCTTATGGCAGGGTTTGCTGGTGAAAGACTGATTTGCCTAAGTCTGCTCATCCAGGACAAGTGCACCCAGCGACCAATGCTTTCAAGGAATGGATTCATTTCTATGAATACTAAATTGCTTAGAGCCATTTCCCTAAAGTGTTTTCACTTAATGACTAGTTATCTTAAAACTAAAAAATACATTTCTAAATTAAGGGTGTTTTTAGTCAGTTGACAAAGGGCTCTTATGAAAATTAGCAATTTATTTATTGAGAATTATTTTTCTTAAAAAGTTGCAACATTTTAATTAGCCGGACATGGTAGCACATGCCTGTAATCCCAGCTACTCGGGAGGCTGAGGCAGGAGAATCACTGGAACCCGGGAGGTGGAGGTTGCAGTGAGCCAAGATTGTGCCACTGTACACCAGCCTGGGTGACAGAGCAAGACTTTGTCTCAAAAAAAAAAAAAAAAAGTTGCAACATTTTATACAGTATCGAAATCATCCATTTGAAATACTTTTACTTTCTTTCTTTTTTTTGAAATGGAGTCTCGCTCTGTCGCCCAGGCTGAAGTGCAGTGGCACAATCTCGTCTCACTGCAAGCTCCACCTCCCGGCTTCACACCATTCGCCTGCCTCAGCCTCCCGAGTAACTGGGACTACAGGCGCCCAACACCATGCCTGGCTAATTTTTTGTATTTTTTAGTAGAGATGGGGTTTCACCGTGTTAGCCAGGATGGTCTTGATCTCCTGACCTTGTGATCCACCCCCCCTCGGCCTCCCAAAGTGCTGGGATTTCAGGCGTGAGCCACCGTGCCCGGCCTTTACTTTCTTAATAATAATGATTACCACTTGTTTAGTGTTGATTATGTGCCTAGCATTGAGAGAGCTTGCTTTCTTAAGCATAATTCAATTTAATCCTCACTCGATTCAATTCAATCCTACGCCTGATGGTGTAGACAGAGGAGATAATCAAACAATGGTTTAACTTGCATACTAACCAGTTAGAATAGATACAGGCCAACTCTTGCACTGACACCTTTGTGAACTGCTGAGCATCATTTGGAGGTTTTAAAAATTTTTTATTTGTGTTTCCCAACACCAAATACATGGTGTTTTTGCCAGTACCAACCAGTTATTCAACACTGATACCAACTAGGTGTCCAACAGTTCAGTTCAATTCTGATGCTGACTGCCTGAAGTTTGCGCACAGGTTTAAGGGCTGAGTCCCCAACACTGTCCTCACTTCAGATGCTGGTTGCAAGTATTGGGTCCTCAGGTTACCTACACTCTGTCCGACATCGCTACAACACTGGGGATTCCCACAACCCCCCTTTTAGGTTCAATAACTTGCTAGAACTCAGGAAAATGCTGTGCTCTTATCATTACAGTTTATTGTTAAGCATGTGAATGAACAGCCAGATGAAGAGGTGCACAGGGCAAGGTCTGGGAGGATTCCAAGTACAGGAGCCTTCATCTCTTTTTGTTTGTTTGTTTGTTTTTTGAGACGGAGTCTCATGCTGTCACCCAGTCTGGAGTGCAGTGGCACCATCTCAGCTCACTGCAAGCTCTGCCTTCCGGATTCACACCACTCTTCTGCCTCAGCCTCCCAAGTAGTTGGGACTATAGGCACCTGCCACCATACTGGGTTAATTTCTTTTTGTATTTTTAGTAGAGACAGGGTTTCACCTTGTTAGCCAGGATGGTCTCAATCTCCTAACCTCGTGATCTACCCGCCTCAGCCTCCCAAAGTGCTGGGATTACAGACATGAGCCACCGCGCCTGGCTGCCTCTGTCCCTTTAGCATTGGGGTGCACCACACTCCTCATGCCAATATGCCCACCAGCCCAGAAACTGTCCTAACCCTGTTAGGGTATTTTATGGAGGATTTGTTACATAGGCAGGATTGATTAAGTAACTGGCCATTGGGGTCAACTCAATTTCTAGCTCCTCTCCTCTCCTGAGAGGTTGGGAAACGGGGCTGAAAGTTCTGAGTGTCTAATCAAGGCTCATTCTTTCTTGCAATTAGCCCCCATCCTGAAGCTATCTAGGAACTCACCAACCCGTTGCCTTCTTAGAACAAGGGATGCTTCCATCACTTGGGTAATTCCAAGAGTTTTAGGAGCTCCATGCCAGAAATGAGAGACAAGGGCAAATGGATTTCTTACTATACTACAGTAATATTATCCCCATTTTGCAAATGTGTAACTAAGGCTCTTGGAGGATAAAGTGATCATTTCTAGGTTTCCAAGGAGTAAGTGGCAGATCTGATTTCCATCCCTCACCTGGCTCTGCACCTGTGCTCATATTGAGCACTGCCCCCAGCCTGGGGCCCTGCCTGTGCCTTCTAGGCCCCACTCCTGCCCTCCCCAGCTGCACCCATTCCCATTCCAGACCACACCCCAGGTGTCGGGGCACCCAGAGCTCCTTTCCAAACTGGACTGAGCATCTTTTGGGCTGCGCCAGCCTCTTTCCTGGAGTTCATCTTCTTGGGAAGATCTTATATGTGTTTCCCTGGGTCTAAAGGATGAACAGGGAGCACTGCTGAATGAAGTGTGGCCATGTGGATCGGGATGTCCATGTGACTATATGTGTCCCCTAGCCTACAGGACAGAATTGGGTTTGAGAAGAGAGGAGGGGTCGGGGCAAGGGGTCTCAAACTTCCTTCTATTTTCTTGCATCAGCCCTGCAAATATTTAGCCGCCTTCTCTTAACCATTTTGCAATACCGCCTCCATAATTACAAAATGCTTACTTTGCCTTCTACCTTGGGTACCAGTCTGTCTTTTATGTGGTTAGAGCTTAGGTAATCCAAATCAAGTTTGTTTCTATTTAGTAACACATTGGCATTTTAAAAACAAAGAAGTGACACAAGTAGAATTCTGTTAATGTTAAGGCCTTTTTTATTTCTTTAGGATACCCAATAATAAAATATAGCTGGATCATGAAACACAAAATCATATACAAGTATGTTCCTTAGGCAAATTAGTTTATTGCAAGAAACAAGTATTAAAGAAATGATTTTCAATCAACATAGAGTAAAGTTCTGCCAGAGTTCAAAGGCAGGTAACATAGAAAATAAAAGGACTCCTACAGTGACATGAAACTGTCACCAACTACTAAAAATTTTTAGTATGGTTTTAGTTTGTTTTGCTACCAACTACTACATATTTGAGAAATGACCATTAGGAACACAAAAGTAAATAAGAGGTGCTCTTTAAAAAATCCATAAAATACTTCTGAAATGGTAAAAAAGAACAGGCACCCAAATGGCTGCAAAAAGAATCAGAGATCCGTGCGGGTTGAGGAAGCAGGGGAGGGTGGTTGAGGAGGCAGGGGAGGGTGGTTGAGCTTTTATTCTCCTGGTCTTTAGGTCCGTTGGGTTTTCGCTGACCTGGTGTGGAGGATGGCAGTGCCATCGTGCTGCATGTTGAGCGAATCCCTTTGGTGTGTGATCACTCTCGTGGTGGTGGTCTGAGGAGCTCATACGTCATCGGTCTCTTAATGTGGGGCAGCTGGGAGAAACTTAGGTTCCCTGCTTCGTGCCTTTCACCCTCTTTCCTCCAGTCCTCATGCTTCTTGTTCATCAAGGCTCCTTGGTGGCACCCTCTTGTCTGCATGAATCAGCTCTCTCTTTCCTCTAGGTATATCCACACGCCTCACTGGGCACCTCCACTAACTGCCTGCTCTCAGGACTGACCGGTTCATATCTGTGTGAAACAGATCTGTTTCCCATCTCAATCCCTCGAGGATTGGGACTGTGTTGCCTCTGGAATCTCTATCTATTCCCTTCCCTGTCATTTTATCCTTAATGCATCCTGAGTACTCAAAACATCCCCATAGGAAACAAGAGACTCAAACAGTTGCTCGTTAACTTTCTGTCTTGGTTGGTTACAGACCGAGTGTCTGCTGTAACTTCTATGGTGTTGGCTGCGGTCTTGGATATCCAAGGGTGTTGACTCGATTTTTGGAATCCCGGGGAGGCTGCCAGGGCATGATATGAAGTGAGAATTCAGTTGCTCCTGGGAAGGGCTCTGGGAATCCCATGGAGGCGTCTGGTGGAGGTTTCTTGGTTATCCTTCAGTTTCCAAACCCATTTTGAGGGTAGGATTCGGGTTTGAGATCATGTCTCATAGGTGAATGGAAATAAGACGTCTCTGTGTTGGGATGAAGTTGGCTTCCTTTGAAATGCCCTGTTTGAGTCTCCTTTTGTCACTGGCTAGAAAAGTTTTAACGACGATCTCAGTAATCCGATTATACAGGGCAAAGTGTATGTCAGTAATCTATTGTCACAAAAATGCTGTGTAACAAACTCCCCAAATTTCAGTGACTTCAAGCAGTAAGCACTTATTCAGCCGTGAGCCTGTGGGTTGGCCATTCTGGTTGGCCCTGGCTAGCGGCTGGTCTGGTTGCTTCCCTCGCATGTCTGGAGTTTTGGTTGTCTTTATGGGATGATCAAAGGTAGTCTTGGCGGGGTGATTGGGGTGGGTGACTCTGCCCCAGGTACCTCTCATCCTCCCACATGCATCTGGCCATGCTCCCATGCTGGTGGAAAGTTACAGAAAAGCAAAGGGGAACACGTCCTGCCTCCTGAGCATTCAGCTAGGACCTGACATGCTTGTCTTTCTGCTACATCCTGTTGACTGAAGCAGATCATATGGGCAGCCCAAAAATAAGGGTTGGGAAGTAATTCTACCTCTTTAGTGGGAAGAATCACAAAGTTATGTGGCAAAAAGCATGGATACAGGAAGAGTTGAGTGTCGGAACCATCTTGGTACTCATCCATAGTGACAGTGAAACGAGCTATTTACCCTCTGTCTTCTCCGTGCCTCTAGAACACTTACAGGGTGTTTCGATGACCTGTATGTGTAATAAACCACCCCAAATCCTAGCAGCTTAGTACAACAACCCATTTATTATTGGTCACAATTCTGTGGACTGACTGGACTCAGCTGGAAACTGCCTCCCTGATGTTGGCAGGGGCCGTAGTCATCTGAGAGATGGTTCTCTGGACCGTCCAGGACAGCCCCCTCCCAGGCCTGGCATTGGTGCTGGCTGCCCCGCTGGGCACCCGGTCCTCTGCCATGTGCTGTGCTGCTGAGGGTATGGGGACTTGGTTTCAGGAGGCAGGAAGGGGAAGCTCCCACTTCCATAAAGGCCTGGGCCTGGGACTCCTGAAGCCTTTCCTCTGCTGTGTTCTCCAGGTCAGAGGTAGTCACAGGTCAGCCTGGGTTTGAGGGGAGGGAGACGAGCTTCAGCCCCTGCTGTGAGCGGCAGCATGTGCGTGCACGCAGGGAGGAACTGTGCGGAGTGAACTCACCCAGAGAGCATGCCCAGACATACGGAAATAGCCATGTGCTCCCGAGAGCAGGGTTATGCAGTGGGTGGCCCTCCCTTTCTCAGGACAGCTTGCAGATGCTCCCCTTCCTGACTGCATGACCCCAGGAGCAGAGTGGTGTTTTCCTGGGGCACCTGCTGCTCTTAGGATAAGGGGAGTTGAGGATTTCTGTGCTCCCAGAAACCTTCAACCAGACCCCATCCTCTCCCAGCCTCTTCTCCCACGAGAGCACCAGGAGCCTGGGTCACCTTCATCTGCTTCCTGGTTCAATTTCAGGACTACACGTCACTCCCTCCGCACTTTCAGTAACTCTCATCCCCCAGAGGGACTTTACTTTAGGCCTGGGGGGGAAAGTACCTATTTTCCAAGACCTAGAAGTTTGGTTATAGTTGTCTCTAGTTCTGTAATCATAGTATTTTTATTTTGCATTTGTTATGGCAAAGAGCCATTGTAAAGAAGAAAACAAACAAAAAATACAGGTGATAAAAAGCAAGTGATGGCTTCTACAAATGTAAACTAAAAAAGGCCTTTTTAGTATCAAAAAGACAACTGATGGCTTGGCTGAGGTCTGCAGAGCACCAGAGACTGGCTGGGGACCAGTTACTGGAGGCTGGAGCCTGGAAGGAGGGGCCCCATGATGGAAGAGGTCTCCCTAGAATCCAGCCGCAGTCAGAACCGTAACCAAGCACCCAGGGAGGCTGGGCAGCAGGTGTTGGTGGTGAGAAGGTGAGGGGAAGAGATACCCCCTCTCCTGTCACCCCTGCTCTCCAGATGGGGCCATGTCAACCAACCCTGACAGGTGGCCAGGAGGCAAGGCGCCTGCTGAGCCCATCTGTAGAGGTCAGCCCTAGGGCCTGGGACAGCAAAGGAGGCTGGAGACTGGCTTGGTGGAAGCGGAGGGGCACAGACAGTGGTCAGAACAAGCTGCTTTATAATTCGAATGAGGGAATATATTGGATTAAGTATTTATTTCTGGAAAATTCCTGGATTATAGGCATCTTTAAATTTAATTTATTTAAGGCATGTTTTAAAATGTCCCTTCAAAATATGGGTTGATACCTGCTAATTAAGTCAAACCAAAATGGTTTTGGGCTCTGAAGTCAGATAGGCTAATCTGATAGGCTTGGTTCTGTCGCTTATTAACCAGGTGATCCTGGACAAATCAGTAACCTTTATGAGTCTTGACGTCCGCAGCTGGACAGTGGGAATGACAACTCTCAGAGTCGTGGTCAGAATGAAATGAGAAAATGTGTGTGGAGCCCTTAGCACTCAAGGAACTGGCACTGAAGTACCCAATGAACGGGAGCTGTGCTGTTGACTAAGAACTTAATAACAAAGCTGAAAAGGATGTGCAGATCGCCTGAGTTTTGGTGGGATTTCAAAGTCCTGTTTTCTCGGTATGATAGAGAAGTATGTCCTGTTTTAATCCCATGTCTTCCTTTAATGGATCCCTCATTAGGTCCTGCCCATGTGGAAGGATGTGTGAATATTGCATGTGATGTGGGTCAGGTTGGGCTAGATTCTTCTGACCTGTCGGACTAGGGTTCTTTTGGGCTCATTTTAAGTGATTTTCCCAAGGGAAGGGAGGTGCGTTATCTAGTTACCTCATGGACCACACATACCTAGAGGATGCCTTTAGGCAAACATGCTTAACGCAAAGCTATGATTCTTCTGCCATTGGTGAATTGTGTCCAGTCCTGCTAGAACATAAAACACAGAAATGCAGTTGTTTATTATTGTTTATGTTGTTCCTTTTGTCTTCTAGCCATCAGGTTCTGAACAGCTGGTAGATGGGCTGGCTTATTGAAGGACATGATTCAGACTGTCCCAGACCCAGCAGCTCATATCAAGGTAAGTCCTGTCTTGGCCGGGAAGCCAGCTCTGCCTTCCTCTGCGCCTAGATTTTCATGGATAGCAGCCCACATATCAGTTAATTAGGGGTCAGCCAACACAGCCCAGGAGCTAAGAAAATGGTTTTTACTTTTTTAAATGGTTGAAAAATCAAAAGAAGCATATTTCATAACATGTGTAAATTACATGAAATTTACATTTCAGTGTCCATAAAGAAAGCTTTATTGGAACACAGCCCCATGCATTCATTTCCATATCATCTGTGGCTGCCTTCACTCCATAATGGCACAGTTGAGTAGATTCGACAGAGACCATATGGCCTGCCAGCTGAAAATATTTACTGTCTGGACCTTTTCAGAAAAAAATTTGCTGAGTTAATATATGAAATCACATCCAAATTCTTCTAACTCCTGTGTTAATTCCGTCTCCTTTATACTTGCCTGGGGTTAGTGAGGAGGAGACAAGAGGGTGAATGGTTGGATTTCCGATACTGGAACGTTGTTTTATCTGGGCTCGCTGACACTTCAGCACTCCATCACCTCACAGCTGCCCTGGCTGCTTTCTGACCTGCACTTCCTGAGGCTCTGGAGGTGAGAAGGTGAGGAAGTGAGACTTGTGCCAAGGGAGGTCCCTGAGAGGACTCTGACCATTTATTTTGACACTACACATACCTGTGGGTAATAGCTACAGGGAGGAAATGAGATGGTAGTTTTCATATACTTGACACAAATAAAGACTGCAGAAAAAATTAGGGCTTAAGCTACCTTATCCAAACAGGCTGTCTACACCTGTGCTGGTTAGTTCAACTCTATCTATGCTGGCCAAAGTAATTGACTGCACGGCCAGTTCTTCACTTTCCCCGTGCTAATTCATTTTCCCTAAGCGGTGTGGTTGGTTTTACTACTTTATATTCCTTGCCTAAAACGTTAATTGAAAATGGGAAGGGCTTATAATTGAAAGGAAAGTTTGTGGTATTGAAAAATGTATCTTTTTGAATAAAATATAAAAAGCCTTTCAAAATCCCACACATACAATTACACGTGGACATACACACATTTTAAAACAATACATTTGACGAGGCATTCTGGACCATGTGCAGCTCACATGCATACACATTTACTTTCTTTGAGAATGGAATTGGAAGTAATACGAGTTTCCGTGCATTCCTTGAGCTTTGTGGGTGCTCCTGCAGTTTCAGAGATTGCGGTAACTCTCGGGATGTCGAGGATTCTAAATTTTGCCCAAGGCCATAGAGGAGCAGATGCTCATGGGGACAGTATAATTTGATTTCTGTGTGATGTTTTGTTGGGCTATGACGGTTGTGTTTATCAAAAAAAAAATGCAGGTGGCAAATCTCTCGTGGATGTGATAAGGTTTCTTCAGAAGTGCTGGGAACATATTTGATCAGTGTGTCTATGCTACACACGTAAAGTGGGAGAAAGACTTTCTCGAATTTTTAGGGTCTGCTGACCATGAAGCTGCATAATGCAAAGAAAAGCTCACGGGGAAGTTGAGACAATAAATATCTTCTATAGTTCAGAATGTGAGGGACGGCGACTAAAATTCATTTCATTGGCATTCCACACCACCCCTCCAGGCAACCAGAAGGAAATGATGAAGTCAGCAAGAAAGTATTGCAGATTTTAAAAAGCTAATTCATAAAGCTGAAACAATCCCATACAAACCTGAAAACACCATCTTTGAAAATGTCTGTTGGTAGAAACGTTCTATATTTGATTTCAGGAATGAACTGTGATTTCAGCTCTGCTTTATCTTATTATCATCATATTGGTTGATCATATTGGTTGATGTCAGTGTATAATATCATCATATTGGTTGATGTCAATATATAAAATATAATTTTGAGAAACCATAAGTCTGAGAGTTTTTAAAAAATAAATTTCAGGCCAGGCGTGGTGGCTCACACCTGTAATCCCAGCACTTTAGGGGGCCGAGGCAGGCGGATCACTAGGTCAGGAGATCGAGACCATCCTGGCTAATACGGTGAAACCCCGTCTCTACTGAAAATATTAAAAATTAGCAGGGTGCGGTGGCGGGCGCCTGTAGTCCCAGCTACTCGGGAGGCTGAGGCAGGAGAATGGCGTGAACCCGGGAGGCAGAGCTTGCAGTGAGCCGAGATTGTGCCACTGCGGTCCGGCCTCGGCGAAAGAGCTAGACTTCCATCTCAAAAAAAATAAATAAATAAATTTCAACTCACATGGCTTCTGTGTGTTTGGAGAGATGAACTGGCAATAAGAAGTGTGGTTACTAATAGCTGATACTGGCTGCGAGGTAGAATTATGTTAAAGATGTTTATTTCCTTTATATACCTATCAAAATTTCACTTATTAGAATTTGAATAATTATTTTTGTAATTCTTTTTTTGCATATGAATTTGGGATTCTTGACCACAAAGTTGGTAGGATGATTTTCTTCCACCGATTCATTAAAATGCCTAATGTGGGAGTTTTTGAAGTAAAATTTCATATGCGAGAAGTTTCTGGCTTTGGGCTGAGAAATGCTGCTGTGATTTCTGGGAAGGAAGTTCTTATAAATGGCACATGAATGGTTCCTCTTGATGTATTAACGTATATAGTGGAAGATTTTGTTTTTGGTTCATTGCTACTAAAATGTTTTTGTTATCTGAGAAGGACTTGAGTTTTCCACAGAAGTGGCTTAACACTGCAGATGCGGTTCTTGTACAGGCTCTGAGTGTCATCACAGTCCTGTCCGTAGGCTGTCCTGGAGGAGAGGGACATTCCTTTCATCTTAGAGAAATTCACTCTGCACAATTTATGACGACTCTTTTCTGCCAGAACAAATAGCTTTTACCCTTTTATATGTTTAAGGAGCTGGAAACAATAAAAAAGGAAAGATGGTTGAAAACTATGGAATATTAAATATTCTTGATTTAAATAGTGCAAGAATTGTGGCAATTCGTTTACAAACAAAATGAGCAGAATGTTTATTTTAGCGGCTTCTCTGTCGGTGATAATAGTAATTGTCACTAAACATAATTTGATTTCCCTTTCTTTGCAGGCTGTTCCAGGTACCTTTATTTTTTAATTTTTATTTATTTTTTTAAGACATGGTCTCGCTCTGTTGCCTAGGCTGGAGTGCAGTGGTACGATTATGGCTCACTGCAGCCTCTGCCTCCCAGGCTCAAGCGATCTTCCTGCCTCAGTCTCCTGAGTAGCTGGGACTACAGGTGTGCGCTGCTACACCCAGCTAATTTGTAATTTTTTTGTAGAGACAAGGTCTCACTATCTTGCCCAGGCTGGTCTCAAACTCCTTGCCTCAAGCAGTGCTCCCACCTCAGCCTCCCAAAATGCTGGGATTACAGGCATGACCAAGTACTTTTTTTAATTACAGAAATTACACTAACTAGTGTATCATGCAGATCTACTCTTAGCATGTTAGGTGTGTGTGAAGATACAACTCTGTGAAGGGGTAGAGTTGTTACAACCAAAGATCCACTGGGTGATTATCCTCAGATCCTCAGCAGACAAAAAAAAAAAAAAAAAAAAAAAAAAAGCAAATCCATTTTCTTAGGATCTATAAATATTTTTGTCATTAATTCTATTTCTGATAAAGCTTTTTTAAATTCACATGATTGCATTTCCTAAAAAGGGTTCTGTCTCTGTAATATTTTCATTTACAAACATTTGCTGAAGAGGACTAACTAATTCCCTTTGTTGTTCACCAGCTACTCATGTAAAATAATACACATTCTGGAGCTGATGGAATGAGGACTGGACTGAGAGGGGAACCATCTGTATGTTAGTTCTGCTCCGTGGGGCACCAGCTGTGAATCCTAGAGATGCTGGTCACGAAAATTCTCTGAGCTTTGCGTTCTTATCCAGTTGCATGTCATGGATAAGAACACATTCTGGCTCAATTCAAATTCTGCTCTGATGTTTACTAACTTGGTGATTTTGTACAAGTTCCTTAGTTTCTTTGTGCCTTGGTCTTGTTTTACATGAAACAGAAGCATCTGTTTTGCAGGGTTAGTGCGAGATTAAATGAGTTAGTACATTTAGACCCCACCGAGTACTAAACAATTGTGAACTATCACTTTGATCTATAAAATGAAGGTGGCATATCCATCTTAAAGATAAAATATCATCTGGTCTCTAATACCTATGGAGCAACATGGGTATGTTTTATAAAACACTGAGTGGAGTGAAAAATACAGAAAACAGAACACTCTCTATAGCACGTGCTACTTACATACATAAAAAAGTTACACACTCCTCAAGCAACATCATAGGCTTTTTCCAGGGTACATACATACCTAACACATGTAGATCACGTTGGAGTGGGCGCTTGCCTATGTGGCACATGCTGGCTTGTTGCTTTGAGAAGTGGTTAGGGGATAAGGGAAAAAATAATCATATGCAAATAAAACAAGTTAATAACAGTGATGTTTTTATGTGGCACAGTGGGTCCTCCATGCTGGTAGGAGCATAAGTTTGTACAAGCACTTTTGTGTTGGCTTGGTATTACCTAGTAAAGCTGAAGATGTGCCCAGCCTGTGATCCAGCAGTCTTACCCTGGATCTGTATTCTGTTGTATCTGAGCACTAGGAGGTGTATATGAGCAAAAAAACAGAACAACCCAAATGTCCATCTACAGAAAAGTGGATAATAAACCTATTGTACTCCACCAATGGAGTATTATACAGCAGTGAAAAATAAACTCCAAAGGTCTCTCTGTAGCCATGTATCAATGTGGATGGTTCTCATATATGAGTAGAAAAAGTTGCAGATTATATACAATATGATTCCACAAATTAAGACTAAAAAGAGGGAAAATTAAAAAGCATATTATTCAGAGAAAAGTAATATGTGTTGAAAAGAAAAACAAGGACAAAATAAACACATAACTCAGCATTGGAATTACCTTGTCGGGGAGGGGAGAGGTTTAGGGGGAGGTCATAAGGGGCATCTGAGGTCCCGGTGCTGACTGTCAGGGACTAGAGAGTGCTTGCAAAGGTGTTGCTTCTTATTCTTTAAATTGCACAAATAGATTACATATCTTGTTTTGTGTGTGCTATTTGCAATAAAAATACTAAAAGAAGAGAGGAAAAATTAGATGGTTCATAGTGAAGTCATTCTTGAGAGGAAGGTACTTTCTAATTGTAAAACTTGTTGTGCTTTAGCAAATCATCACATTAGAGATCACTTGAACTGATGCTGTTCTAGCTGCAAGGAAAGGTGGGAGCTACTGCTGGTCAAGTGACTTCCTTGAAGCTCAGGCTGTGGCTGTACCAAAGCTGGGCACGGGCCATTTCCAAGTTGAGTGTGCCCTCCTGCCTTGGCTTTGTGAGTTTTTCCACCACACCCTTTGGCAATGAGGAATGATTTGGAGACTGTTTCTGACTTGGGCTTGTTTATTCGTTCAACAAACATTTAGCAAACCCTCCACGTACCCACACCAGGGGAGAGAAGGAATCAAAAAGACACACCATCTGCCACCCCAGGCATGGGTCACCTGTTCTCAAGCACTTCGGGCACTGTGAAGCTGCTAGCGAGGCCCAGGGGAGCTGCTGCTGGATTCTGGGCAGGATCTCATGGGGGCTTCCTGTAGTCTGCACCTTCACCTGCTCCGCTGACTCACCCATCACCCCGTGTCCCGCTGACAGCACCTGTGTTCAGCAGCCACTGCTTCTGCCTGTAGATTTCCTGGCAGAGGATCTTCCTGGGGTCATACCTTACTGTCTCTTCCGGGTGAAGCAGGCAGGTGACCTTTGAGGGTACTTGGTGAGGCTGGGGATTCATAGGTCCACTCACCTGTGGCAGGCGAGTACAGATGCCTGAAGCTAGACCCTCCATTGACACATCCTCTGTCCTCCAGCTCATGAAGGGTGTCCAGGCTCAATTCAGCTGAGCTAATCGCTAGATACTGCTCCCTAAGGGTTTTATGTGAGGATCAGGCACCAACAATGGATCACAGGGTAAACAAAGTCACTGTTCAGGTTTCTAGTTGCTGTTCACATGTGGGAAAGGACTAAAAAACCAGCTTACCCAGGATTTGTTTCTAATTAGGATTTTCACCCCTTGGGTTCCTTTTCCCTTTAGCTTTTATACTTTTGCTCATTTTTATAAGTGTGCTGGGGCCAGAGGATCTCAGTTTGAAGCTCGGTTCCACCTGTTACTAGCTGCCTCAGTTTCCTCAGCTGTAAAATGGGAATGAAATAGTGCATCTACCCCATGGAATCGTGAGGAATAAATTAGCTAATGCATTTAGAGCATTCAGAGTGGTGCTTATTATCACATCACATTACATATTGTCAATATAATGTGTACACCACATTAATTATATAACATATTAATATTTTTAAACAATATAGCATATTGTTAACCTATAATGTTGTATACTAGCATACTGTTACATATAGCAGTGGAAGGAGAAAAGTAAGAAGGGGAAATCTTACAGAAAAAATTAAATTGACCCAGGTTCAGTACTTCCCAAGAAGTGAACTGAAGCACTTCTTTCCCACATTGTTCCACGGCTGCCGCTCTGGAAGTAACGCTAAGTATTTCTGACCATAAAAGATGCTAAACTTAAACTCTGTCTGTTTTATTGACGGAAGAGTCTGAAACAGTTTCAGAAGTAGCAGCGTACTGTGCGAGGTCACTGCGAAGCCTGAGAGCCCAGCAGATGAGCCGAGCTCTTTTCGATAACACGAAGCAGATGCAGAAAGCGCCCAAATCTGCCTTGTGAGGAAGGGATTAGGCGATGTCTCAGGGCTGGTGGTGATTTATCCCATCGCTATGACGAAGGGTGGATTTCACTACAGAGCCCCCACCTGGCTGACAAAAGACTCATTGAGTTGTAAGCATTTCTCACAGTGTGCAAATCTGATTTATAGTCACTGTGCTTCACAGGAAGGTGGAAAGTTTATCCTTTTGAGAATATACTCAAAAGAGACAGAGTTTCCCCCCCCACCCCAAAGTCTGTCTTCTATGAAGCTGATGTAAGTCTTTCATATGCTGCCTATTTTTTCTCAATAAATCAGCTTTGATCAGTTTCCAACCAGGTTAGCACATCCCGATGAGCCCTGTGACTTTGTGGCCGTGTATAGCTGCTTTTTCTTTTCTTGTACTTTCATTTTTCTACAGGATGATGGCATATTAAAATTTCTATAATGAGTATGACTTTTATAATCAGAAAAATAATATTGCTTTAAAATATCAAGGTATTTAATATGGCATAATGATAGAGACCCTGCCTACAGATTTCTTCACGTGAGTGGTCTTGAGCTGGATTGTACCTTCTGTTTCTCCTTCTTGCTGGGTTCTTGCACCCCTTAGGGTCGCCATGCTGGGCACCCTCCAGGGCCAGATTCCGATGCAAGCTCAGTCCCTGTAGCCTTTGGAGCGGTGTTCAGCGTGTGTGCAGCGGGGTTTAGTGAAGTGTTCCCCAGACATGCTTCACCATCCCCCCAATCTGGCGATTCCTCGTTAAGATTCAGTGAGGCTGACATTCAATGGGAGACACCAGCTTAATCAGGAAGTGTAGGTGGGGGTCGGAGGAGTTTCACAATCACTTCCCGGGAGAATGGGTAGAAGTTGTGCATGGTTAGTCGAGACCCCCTGTGGGGCAGTTTCCCTGAGGAGTTTGTTAAAATGCAGATTCCTGGTATCTAACCTAAAGCTTCTTCTCCAGTAAGTTTGGGTTGGAGCCCAGGGTGCTGCAGTTTAAACACCTGAAGTGTTTCTGCATACCTCGCTCAGATAATTGATAATTATCAACAATTAACCTAGCCTTAGGTAATCGATAAATATTTATAAAAGGAACCATTTTGTTTGTTGTTTGTTTCTTCCTTGAAGGCTGCCGTCTTTTGCATGGCTGCTGTGAATATCCTAGTCACACCTCTAAGGTTTAGAGAACATTATTTGGACTTGGGTTTCAAAACATCAGCAAATCTGTTTGGCTCCACTACTTGGTGTCATAGAGCCCAGAAGAGAGGTGACACTTGTCACTTCTTCCACCTTATAGGAAATTAACTTAGGAATCTGAGTCAATAATTTTTCTTAGGGTTAGCCCCCAGCAGTTGAGTATTTTAGAGACGTCAGCAAAGTTGACATCACTGTCTCTGACTTAGCCCTGTCTCTGCAATTGGGGTTGAGGATCATTATCCTCATTGTAGGACTCAATGTGGGGCCACTGTTGTGGGGGAAGCAGGAAGTGGAGGGTAAGTGGTTCAGGACACTAAATGGGCATTTTCCCATGGGGACACCCAACTTTCTCTTACTAATGAATAGGAACAAGTCCTACTTACGGTTTTTTGCTGGTTTAATCTTCACCTTCTTTTCCTTCTGTGTCTTTACCTTCTGATCGCAAAATTCCATGGTGTATTGGTATGAAAGAGTGATCATTGTTACCAGATCACCCAATTGTGCCCATCTGTCCTTCTCCAGGAAGCATCTGAGAGCACTGTTTTATCACATTCTGTTGTGGTTTTTAATCTTTGCTGATTTGATGGGTGACAATGGAGTTTTATAGATGTTAGCATTTGGAAACTTGTGAGTTTGATCGTCTCTTAATACTCTTCGTACACATATCAACAAGTTATATTACCTCATTTGTGATATTTTTGGACCCAATTTCAATCTAATCATTCAAAATTGCTAGGGCTACAGCATGAACTGAACAGATGATGTCCCTGCCTGCATGGAGCTTCCATTCCTGTGGCTGAGATAGAATATGCTCAAGGGAATAGCTGCAAATCAGGTGGTGCTGGTTAGTATTCTCCAGAACAAAGCAGGGGAAGCAAGAGACTGAGGAAGGAAGAGGTGGAATTTTACATGAAAGTTTAGGGAAGGTCATCGGGAGGAGGTGACATTCAAGCTGAGACTTGAAGGAAGTGGGAGCATGAGCCATGTGATCACACGGGAAAGAGTATTGCAGAGAGAGGGAATAGCGTGTGCAAAGGCCCTTCGGCAGGAACTTGCCTGGCACGTTCAAGTAACAGCAAGGAGAGGGGGCTGGTGTGGAGTGAGGTTAAAGCTGCAGGCTGTGAGTTGGAGGCCTGCTGCCGAGGCTGTGTTGTAGAGTTCTGTTAAGCGAGGATAAGGGCATTTTGATTTTATTTTGCACACAGCGGGAGGAGAACCACTGGAAGGTTTATAGCAGATGAGATCTGATTGAATATTTTTTAAAGCTTTCTTGAAGTATAATTTACGTTGGTTGAAGTTTTAAAAGAACCGTGTTGGCTGTCATGCGGGGAACAGACTAGAGGGGGGCCAAGAGTTGAAACAGGGAAGGCTGATTAGGAGGCCACTGCCAGGCACCAGACGGTGAAAGAGGGGATGTAGTGAGAAATGATCAGATTGGGGATCTGCTTTGAAGGTAGGAAAGACAGCATTTGCTGGTGGATTAGATATGCAGTGTAGGACAGTCAAGGATGACCTCAAAGATTTTGTTTGTAACTGGGTATATGATGGTGCCGCCTACTCCAAGAGGGACGTCTGCAGGAAGGGACAGTTGCAATGAGCTGGAAATCAAAAGTGGGGTTTGGCTGTGTTGAGTTGGAGATGCCTGTTGGATATCCAAGTTGTGATGTAGAGAGGTTGATGTGAGTCGAGAGGTCATGTGAGAGATACATTTGTGATTCCTGAGCCTAAGGCTGTATCTGAGGCTGGGTGACTAGATGAGATCACCTAGGGACCAAGATGCAGAAGAGCCTTAGGGTGGAGCTTTGGGCCCCTCCAATGCGTACGGGTTGGAAAGAGGAGGGGGAACTTACAGAGAAGCTGAGAAGAGGTCGGAGTGGAGGTAGGATAAGGGCTAAGAAACTGCTGTCTCGGTGAGATGAGGACTGAGGATTAGCCACAGGCTTTGGCCACCTGGACATCATTGTGACCTTCATATGAGTGATTTGCACGCAGTGGACAAAAACCAACTTGCAGTGAATTCAAACAAAAAAAAAAAAAAGAGAGAGAGAGAGAAGAAGTGCAGACAGCTTATATGCAAACAACTCTTTTGACATGATTTAGAAGGTTTAGTGAGTTTCTCAGCAATTTGTATACATTATGTTTTAATGATAATGCCCCCCAAGTATGTCATATTTATTGTGCAGATTGTTTTTGATGATGATTCTAGCTATTCGTTTTTACGATGTTCTTTTTCAACACACCAGGAGATACATTTTTCTTTGATCACACTGATTGATAATTCTGTTTACCTTTCACTTAACTTTTAACTTAGAAAATTTTATCTATTTTATTCTTCTTTTTACTTTAGTGTATTTACCAGTATTCTGTGTAACTTGTTTAATAGATATCAAATAAAATACATGTTATCCTAAAAACCACCAACAAAATCATTCAGCATTCACAGAAGATAAGGCTTGTAGCATCCAATTCAGGTTCCTTCATCAGGATTTCTGGGTTCTGTGCAAAATGAACACAGCGTCACTTTGCAGCAGTTTTTTTTTTTTTTCTCTTAGTCCCCTCTGCAGGGTTGATAATAAAAATATTTGAAAATTAGCATGGACACACTAATTGGAATGGGGCATAAACCACTCAGAAAAGACTACAGTTGGGAGCAGCAGGTGTCCCTGTCACATTGTACACCACTCTCTCCCGATACCTTACACACGGGTGAACTGGATTTCTGGCTCCATGCCTTTCTGGCCTCTAACTTTTGCCTCTGTCCTCTGATCCTTGCTATTTGTCTCCTTGCCATTTGGGGAAAAAAAGGAGGTATTTACTATATAAGGATTATCCGTGTGCCTGTTTTTATGTTCGCTAGATTATAAATTACTTAAAGTGATCACACAATCATTTTTGTATCCTGCGTTATACATTGTGTATGTAGCACATGCTTCACATATATGGGTTGAGTTGACTCAATTGAATAAGCAATAGCAACAGTGAAACAAGAGTAATCCCTTTGTTGTTTTCTGGGGCAGAATTGAACATGTCAGTATTCACTTACTCTTTATTTTCTCTGCTTTCTAGGTATGATGGTAACCATACATCCAGTTTATAGCGGAGAGGACATGCTCTCAAGGACCATGTGTCTTCGCTTTTATAGATACCTATAGACTTCATTTGTTAGAGCAGTTTTAGGTTCACAACGGAATTGAGCATATGCCACAAGTGCTCTCATAGAATTCCTGTCCCTACACATACATAGCTTCTCCCACTATCAACATTTTACCATGTGGGTGGCTCGTGTGTAACAAGCACTGAACCTACATCAACACATCATTATCACCCGAAGTCCGGAGTTTTCATTAGGGTCATACTCTAATATAACACCGTATACTCTTGGTGTTATATGTTCTGTGGGTTTGGACAAACATGTGATGACATGGATCCACCATTATGATATCGTACAGATTAGTTTCATGGCCCCCTAAATTCGCTGAGCTCTGTCTGTTCATCCCTCCCTCCTTCCTAGGCCCTGACAACCACTGATCTTTTTACATCTCCATAGTTTTGCCCTTTCCGGAATGTCATATGGTTAGAATCATACACTATGTGGCCTTTTCAGATTTTCTTATCTCATTTAGTAACGTGCATTTAAGCTTCCTCCTTGTCTTTTCATGGCTTAATAGCTCATCTTAACTTTTTAAACCATAAAACTCTTTTAAAATTAGTGAATACTATATATTTTCTCCCAGGAATAAGAACAAACACACACACTTTTATATGCTCATGAATCTATTGCAGTCAATTCAGTACCTCCCCTCCACCACCAACCCGACTCTTCGTCCCGCAGGAGCTGGGATACCAGGTTAGCCAGTCCCTGAAACTCACTGAAGCAGTTGATGAAATTGAAAGTAAATTTGTCTTTGCACCTATCTTGCTAGAAACTGTGTTGCTCCTTGAGCTCAGTAGAAGGATAGAAGTTCTTTGAACAAAGACAGTTTAAGAGGTGCATTATCAACTTAAATGTAGTTCAGATCACAGATACTCATTCTGTAGTTTTGCATGCAGGAGCACGGCTTCTCAAACTTTAATATATCCGTAAGTCACCTGGGGACCTTGCTAAAAGCAGATCCCGATTCAGTAGGTCTAGGGCAGGCCTTGCGATTATGCGCCACAAACTAGGCCCCAGGTGCTGCTGGTTCTGCTGGCCTGAGGACCAGCCTCTTTAAAGCCAGGCTCCAAAGCCCTGTTTTCCAAACGACAGGTCATGACCCATTTGTCTAAGTGAGTCAAGGCCAGGATTAACAAAAGGAAATGGGATGGAGTAAAGTGGAAACTATCCGGGCACATCACATATAGAAATACAAAGTATTGTTTTTGAAAACTTTTGTTTTAGTTATATAAGTGAGTGTATGTGTGTGTATATATATATAAAATATATACACACACTGAGTTTTATAATAATCTACATTAGTTTGTACTCTGGATACATTCTGTGTAGCAAGAAACAAGGGTAGAAGCACTACACTGGTTTCATTCTAAATAATAGTGAGTTTGCAGGCATAAAATTGCACATGTGTCTCTGTGGATTTTGCTGCTCAGATTCTGGTATCCAGATGTTGGGATTTTAACCAAGGCAGGACTGTAAATAGCAGAGAAAGTTTTTTTTAATTTTTTTTTATTTTAAAGATCAAATCCCAAAATTCTGGTTGTGTTTTGCTTAACTGAGAGTATATGTTACTTCTGAGAATGTACTTTAAAAAGTAAACACATTTAACTGAAACATGGCTATTAATTTGTTAGTGATTCTTTGTCGATCTTCTGGAAAGTCCTGTTTGTTTGTATTAAACGTTAACTCTGCTGTACACTATTAATACACTGCTCTGATCAATATCCAGAAATGAACAGTAATACCAATTCATATGGATCTTCAAATTAGTCTCGTAAAATTTTACGATGATGGTATTATTGAGCCAACTGAGTTTGAGACTGACAAAAATATCTAACTTTAACCAGGCGATTCTTGTATCCTTTGTTTTAAAACCTCAAGTTTAAAATATCTTTATATTTACATTAATTGTCATTAATCAAAAATGTATACCTAAAGTAACTAAAAACAAGGCAAATTTTTATGACTTGTGTTGTTTGAAAAAGCCTCCAATTCAAATATTTACTTTATGTTATTGTTTGAAAAAGAAAAGGATTGCGTGGAATTTACCCATTTCCTTGCATATTACAAAAGTGACCTAGAGCCTGCAGGTGTGACAAAGGGTGCTGGATCATCCCCTTACCTGTCCTACTTCACCTTCAGGGCACGACGTCCTGCAAGAATTATACATAAAATAGACAATGTTGGCAATGAGCAAAGACATCAGGAAAGAAAACAGACCAAGAGGGAGAAGATATTTTTACCTATGAATAATTTAAACAATAAGCTCCTGTTCCTGTTCCTCAGTCTTTTATGATAATGGAAAATTAACATATATCCAATAAAAGGATTTTAAAAGAACTGTTACTTGTTTCCTCAAACCTGAAATTAAAAACAAACAACAAAACCCTTAGGTTATGTAAAACATACCATGTGAAGAAATGTGGCTCTGAATAAGAAGAAAAAGACATTTAAAAAACCCTACGTTTTATAGTATTAAAAAGTATGTGTTAGAAAACGTTTTGCTTGATATTAATGCATGACATACATCAACTGAAGGACTTACTATTCTTGCATCAATTAAAAGCATTTAGACTTACCTGAAAATCTGAAAGTAGCGTGTTACATACAACCCTAATTATTATGTGCCCTCATGTAAACAGCAACATTTGATGATCAGTTCACTCCACGAGGATTACAATTTGCGAAGCTTTCTCATTTCCTTTGAAATGGCTAAATAGCACCATGGGTAATTTGAATTATATTAAATTTTATTTTCCAGAAAATGAGTCTTCATGTAGGGGCTTGGAAAGTCACTTTTTGCTGGTATTGCTTTTAGGAGTATTGTATTAGCTGGGTTCCCTGGGAAGCAGATGTCGAGACGGAATTAGGAATGTTAGTGTTTTATTGGAGGGGGAAGGGGGCTGTGCCTGTGAAGGATAAAACGAGGAGGAAGCAAGACTGGGTAGGGAGAGCCTCAGACCAGGTACAGATTTGATAGTTTGACCAACCCAACGGGGAGCTCTGGAGCAGAGCTTGCCTTTGGAGGGCCCCGGGTTGGGCAGAAAGGACCAGGCTCTAGTACCCTGCTGTGCCAGTGATTGACTCAGGGCTGTCTGGGGTGAGGCAGGGCCTGAGGTGTGAACAGCTGGAGACTGTTCAGATGCATGCTAGATTCTTTCTTGAAGGGAGATCCTAGAGGCACACCTCTGGGGCTGCCATAGCATCTGTAGAAGCAGGAAAAGGATGTCGCTGGTTCCTTCTGAAAGTCCAGCAGGGTTATCATTTGCTTGACATTGTCACCTTCCTTGTCTTTTGTTGTTGTTGTTGCAAATTTACCTTTTGCAAGACTACTTTCTGCTCAGAATTAAATGCCCTTTGTTCACAAAATCTATATAATTTTCATGACCTAAAATGGCTTCTGTCCTGAGTGCTTAGAGGGGGTCATTTGCTGTTGGACAATCCCACCACTGTCAAGTGCCACCATGATGGGAAATTGTAATATTAAAGAAAAGATGAGGATGGGTGTGGTGGCTCATGCCTGTAATCCCAGCACTTTGGGAGGCCAAGGTGGGTGGATCACCTGAGGTCAGGAGTTCAAGGCCAGGTTGACCAACATGGCGAAACACCATCTCTACTAAAAATACAAAAAAATCAGCCGGGCGTGGTGGCGCATGCCTATAATCCCAGCTACTTGGGAGACTGAGGCAGGAAATCACTTGAACCCGGGAGGCGGAGGTTGCAGTGAGCCCAGACCACGCCATTGCACTCCAGCCTGGGCAACAAGAATGAAACTCTGTCTCAAAAAAAAAAAAAAAAAAAAAAAATGATTATTAAAAAATTCCTTTTAGATTAATTTTATTGTTTGCATGTTTCTTGGGCTTAGACCTTCAGATAAGTGATTTTGACTCTATTTGTTATATTACTTGCCTCTACTGTTATTTAAGGTTAACATTAAATTTCTTTCAGTGATTTTGGTAAAGCCTGTCATGAGTTAGTTAGACCTGAAATCTAAATGACAAAATCGTGCTGGTCATTATATCTTTGTCCTCTAAAAATTTGGGTCCCAGAGTTGGTCTTTTTTTTTAAGATGGAGTCTTGCACCATCGCCCAGGCTGGAGTAGAGTGGTGTGATCTCTGCTCACTGCAACCTCCACCTCCTGGGTTCACGCCATTGTCCTGCCTCAGCCTCCCAAGTAGCTGGGACTACAGGTGCCTGCCACCACGCCTAGCTAATTTTTTGTATTTTTTAATAGAGACGGAATTTCACCATGTTAGCCAGGATGGTCTCGATCTCCTGACCTCGTGATCCGCCCGACTCGGTCTCCCAAAGTGCTAGGATTACAAACGTGAGCCACTGTGCCCGGCCCAGAGTTGGTCTTTAATCCTGCCTGGGGCTCCATCTCAAAAAAAAAAAAAAAAAAAAAAAAAAAGGAAAATGGGATCCATGGAGAAGGATCTATTATTATTATTATTTTTTTAGCAAGTCCATTGCTGACAAGTAGAAACGTCGCCTTCAGAGTGGGTCCCCAGCACTCAGGTGTGTTCCAGACTCTGCAGTTCTCCCACTCCAACCTCCTGTGTCTAACAGGTTTAAGGATTTTTGGATCAGGAAAAAAAGTACTTTGGGAGGATCCTCCTATGGGTTTCCTTGTTCTGCTCCTGATGTCTCTGTGCCAGGCCATCAGCTAGGATTCATGGAGCAAGGTCTGTGGCTTCAGTGCTGGGTGATCTTTTGCCTCCATTGTGAGGCACTCATAGGCACCCTCCAGCCTGAGGCACCAGTCTGCCCTGTGCACACAAAAGAGACTCCATCTCCATATCACTATCCCCTCCCCTCTCCTTTCTTGCTATTATTTTCTTTACATTCGAATTATGTCGTTGGTACTTTTAATGTTATTTTACATTTCCTTGCACCTTGATGAAAGACATTGTGTATTTCTCTCGTTTTTCTGTGCTGATTTTTTAATCTGTTCACAAATATTGCCCTTATGACTCCATTTCTCTTAAAGGTGGCTTTTAAGTATTTCTGGTTTATTCACTGAAATCATTTACTTCTTCCTTCATTTCGCCTTGTAACTGTCACCTCCGTGTGTTAAGTAAATCTGGGAGGTTTATCGTTTCTTACATTTGGCTCATTTAAATCTGCTTTCCTTACTGATATATGATAGGAAAGAAAGTAATTGCCAAGGAAGACTATCCCAGTCTTGTAGGAATGTCGTGGCAACATTAAGCCTCACTCCATCTTGCATTTCCACACTTTTGCCATTTACTATTCAAGGATTTGGAGACTGAGGGAAAAGTATTTCTTGTTTGAGGTGCACACACTAATGTTTCACTTTGGACAAGAACTTCTCAATGTCCTTGGAAAAATAGAATGCTGACAAGGACCTTGAGAGAAGGGATGGTGATTCACCCTGTCTTAAAGAATGAAACTTAAAACTATTACCAATATAATTTTTACAAATAATAGTACTCATCTTCTTATTACCTAAATCTCCTGTTCAGTTTAAAGTTTCTTGCTTCCCCCAGTGTTGACCTGTTTCAGGCTGGGAAAGCTTGATTTGGACAGAGGGTGTGGTTTGTCCTCTTTCTCCATGGTACATGTCCACTTCTCCTGCTGTCACCTCCTTGCCGCCTCTGTGCCCTTGAAATCAGTGATGTGTTGAGTGAGGTTCACCAGACCAGGTTTGGGGCCGCCCTCAGCAGGTTCTGCCTTAATAGACTGGTACCTCTTTTTTAGAATGAGATCTCTGCCAAAACTGTGGGACCCCCCCCCCAAAACTTAGCATCCTGATTTAGATCAAAGAAAAAAAGAAAAAGATGATAAAATTAAATATAAAATGCCAGTTGCCATAGGATATATAAAATGATAAAATAGTTCAAAATTAGAAGTAATTTTTATTTTATTTTATTTTATTTTTATTTTTTTGAGACAGAGTCTCGTTCTGTCGCCCAGGCTGGAGTGCAGTGGCGCGATCTTGGCTTACTGCAAGCTCCACCTCCCAGGTTCATCCCATTCTCCTGCCTCAGCCTCCCGAGTAGCTGGGACTACAGGCGCCCACCATCACCCTTGGGTAATTTTTTGTATTTTTAGTGGAGACAGGGTTTCACCGTGTTAGCCAAGATGGTCTCGATCTCCTGACCTTGTGATCCGCCTGCCTCGGCCTCCCAAAGTGCTGGGATTACAGGCATGAGCCACCGCACCCAGCCAATCATAAGTAATTTTTTTAAAGTTTTGTTCTTTGGTTGAAATGCAGGGAGAACACTTTGTCCATCTTCCTAATCTCAGCTAATTCTGCATCTTTAGGAGCAAGAAGAACGGTTAATATGCAGTTAATATGATGCTGGGGTGCCCATCCTTATAGAACAGATGCCCCCAAAGTCATACCCAGAACATTCTAAGAGTCTTCTGAGAAATCCAGGGAAATCGTCCACAAAACACATGGTTTTCCCCATGTGGCTAGGATTTTATTTGCACCCTTAAGACATTTTACATCTAAATTGTCATTCTTACTCTCACTGGTTAACATTCTCAGAGTATAATGCCAAGACTTTTAAATTGTTAAAACTTCAACCTTTAAAACAATACACATATATTAGTTTTTTCAAGCTAATATACGTTTGGTCATTGATCCTCAGAGATTCCTACACACCCTGGTTTGGCCCCAGAAGTCCGGGGGATGTCTTCTAATGACAGGTGACACAAAGACTTATCTCTTGCAGCCTAGAGAAGCCCAGGGGCCGACTGTGCAGCTTCTCAGCTGCTTTATGTCCTGGATCTTTTCGTTTTATTCTAAAATAGTATATTGCAATATTGAAATTCATTATGGAAATATTTCCTTGTGGCTTTAAATAAACTTTTCAGGAATGCGTATTAGCAACTAAAAATAGAGAAAGTCTCAAATTTCTCCACTTTTCCAAAGCTATTCTGGAGATTTAACACTTTTCTTAGCACTCTGAAGCATAGAATCCATGATATCGGTGGCACAAGGTCACAGAAACACTTAGAACTTTCTCTTCCTGAGTACACATAGCTTTGGAGTAGCTGAATCCATGTGCTTTGTGAGTGTTCAGTGGAGAGTCCCACAAAACACGGTGGAGGCGGCAGAACCTGGAAGACCCAGTAACTCTATGTGGCGGCTACTCTAGTGGAAGGCTGAGCTCTCTATTGGGTGACCTTGGATGATTGGGTTAGGCTCTGCTGAGCGTGCTGGGCAGATGTGAGGGGCTACCCCAGCGTTAATCAGGGTAGGCTAATAGCTCTAACCCTCAAATTTCAGTGGTCCAAACAAAGTTTATTTCTCACTCCTGTCACAGTCCAGTATGGTCCAGTATGGGGGTTTTGGGGTGTGGTGGGTCTCCTGGGTAGCTCTCTTGTGAGGGGAACAGGAGAACCCAGACTTATTCCCACCCAGCCTCTGCCTAGCCTTCCCCCGTCTCTGTGTCTTCAGAAGCCTTTCTTTCTAGCCAGTGGGTGGGAGAAGAATGGAAGATTGCATGTGGACGTGTGTCTCCTCGTCTGGGCTTCCGTCTGCCTTTCACTGGCCAGAAATGAGTCACGTGACCACACGTGGCTGCAAAGGAGGCAGGTCAATATCGTCTGTCTGGGTGCCAAGGAGGAAAAGGAATATTGGCAAAGGCTTGGCCAGCCTCTTTTGTATCCACAAAAGGCCGCAGAAATGTGGTTGGCTCATATGCCCAATCTCCTCCTATCTCCAGAGATGTGACTTCTTCTCTTCTTGGGTGACTACAAAATAATAATCTTCTTCATTCTTTCTCTCATGACAAATCTTGATGTCACTGTGAACAAACTAAAAAAGTAAAGAATTACATATAATAATTATATATAATCTCATCAACCCAGATACAATTAACATTTTAATGATTATATTTTCAGTCTATTTTTCCATGAACAATGTTACATATAATTATTTTTGCCAAAAGAGGTCATAGTAACTGCTCTTTTTTCAATTTTTTGAAACTACTCTTTAGTCATTCCAAATATTCCAAATATTGCATTTCTGCAATATTGCATTTTTCTTTTTCTATGTCCATAGAAACTGTTTAGTGACCTATACAATTTCATCCTATGTATATTCCATACATTTTAAGCTAAATATTTATTGATTAATTTTTTTGTTGGCTTCAGATTTTTGGCTGTTATATACAGGGTTGTGTTGAATATCCTGTAACTATCTCTGATTATGATAATTTCCTTAGGTTCTAATCATATAAGTAGAATTTCTAGAACAAAGAATATGCAACTGTCCAAAATTTTTACATGTATTTCCAATTTCCTTTCTGAAGACTTTTACCAGTTTAAACACATACAGTATATGCCATTACTTGTTTCCCTGATATCTGCCAATATTTGGTATTATGTTTTTATAATTTGACAGTACAAATAGCAAGATCTTGATAGGCCACATTTATTTGTATTTCTTTGATTATTAACTTGTGTACTGATGACTTAGACTTCTTCATGTCCTTAGTCCATTTTTCCATGTGGACTTGAATTTTTCTTCTTCATTTCCTCAAATGTGTTGAGTCAGACATAGTGCATAATATAATATACTCAATAAAAACTTAATTGAACAAAGAAAATTATGTTAAGGATGTAACATATATGTTATGTTATGTTACATATATGTTACATCCTTAATATATATGTTACATCCTTATGTTATAAGTTACATCCTTTATGTTAGGGATGTTAAAACTCTGTCAAATGTGTTTCATATATTTTCTCCAGAAATTGTTGAAAATTGTCTATTAAATAATAATATTGAAAATAGAAAATTTTTGACACTGAATGTGTTCTTTTTTTATGGAGAAAAAACCAAAACTATTTTTTATAGTCTTTCAATATATAGTTTCTTAATTTTTGTGTTTTTTTTGAGACAGTCTCACTCTGTCAGCCAGGCTGGAGTGCAGTGGCACGATCTCAGCTCACTGCAACCTCCGTCTCCCGGGCTCAAGCAATTCTCCTGCCTCAGCCTCCTGAGTAGCTGGGATTACAGGCATGTGCCACCATGCCCAGATAATTTTTGTGTTTTTAATAGAGTTGAGGTTTCACCTTATTGGCCAGGCTGGTCTCGAACTCCTGACTTCAGGTAATCCGCCTGCCTTGGCATCCCAAAGTGCTGGGATTATAAGCGTGAGCCACTGTGCCAGGTGAAATTTTTAACCTGTCATTTAATTTGTTAACATTTTTCTTTATGAATTCTTTAGTTCATCCTGACAGAGGCTGTTCTCATCCTAAATTATGTAACTATTCATCTGTATTTTCTTTCTGTGTTTTGTGGTTTAATTTTTAATTAAATCTCTAATCTATTTGGATTTTTTAGATGTATAATATGAGATATGGATTTAGTTGGTTTTTTTTCTTTCTAACTTTTAGGTTCAGGGGTACACGTGTACATTTGTTACATGGATAAATTGCATGCTATGAGAGTTTGGTGTGTAGATTATATCATAAACCATGTAATAAGCATAGTGCCCAATTGGTAGTTTTTCAATCTTCCCCCTTTTTCTACCCTCTACCATCAAGCAGTCCTTGGTGTCTATCATTCCATTCTTTGTGTCCGTGTGTACTCAGTGTTTAGCTCCCCCTTATAAGTGAAAACATGTGGTATTTGGTTTTCCGTTCCTGTGTTAATTCCCTTAGGATAATGGCCTCCAACTCCATTCATGTTACTGCAAAGGACATGATTTCATTCTCTTGTGGCTGTGTAGTAGTGTATAATGTTTATGTACCACATTTTCTTTATCCAGTCCACCATTGATGGACTTCTAGATTAGTTCTATGTCTTTGCTATTGTGAATAATGCTGTGATGAACATATGCCTGCAGGTGTCTTTATGGTAAAACAATTTATATTCCTTTATATACCCAGTAATGGGATTATTGGGTTGAATGGTAGTTCTATTTTAAGTTCTTTGGGAAATCTCCAAACCGTTTTCCACAGTGGCTGAACTAATTTACACTCACGCAGCATATACATGTTCCTTTTTCTCTGCAACCTCACCAACATGTGTTATTTTTTGACTTTTAAAACTGCTGTTCTGACTGGTGTGTCATAATATCTCATTGTGGTTTTGGTTTGCTTTTCTCTAGTGATTAGGGATGTTGGGCATTTTTTCATATGCTTGTTGGCCACACATGTCTTCTTTAGAGAAGTGTCTTTTAATGTTTTTTGCCCATTTTTAAATGGAGTTGTTTTTGGCTTGCTAATTTGCTTAAGTTTCTTAAATAGATTCTATATACTAGATGTTTGCTGGATGCTTAATTTGCAAATATTTTCTCCTATTCTGTATGTTGTCTATATACTCTGTGGATAGTTTCTTTTGTTGTGCAGAAGCTCTTTAGTTTAATTAGGTCCCATATGTCAATTTTTGTTTTTGTTGCAATTGCTTTTGGAGTCTGTCATGAAATCTTTGCCAGGACCTATGTCCAGAATGGCATTTTCTAGGTTTTCTCCTAGGTTTTTGTAGTTGTATGTTTTACATTTAAGTCTGTAATCCATTTTGAGTTGATTTTTGTATATGGTAAAAGGAAGGAGTCTAGTTTCAATCTTCTGCAGATGGCTAGCTAGTTATCCAAGCACTATTTATTGAATAGGGAATCCTTTCCACATTGCTTGTTTTGTCTGCTTTGTTGAAGATTAGATAGCTATAGATGTGTGACATTATTTCTGGGTTCTCTAACTTAGTCCATTGGTTTATGTGTGTGTTTTTGTACTAGTTCCATGCTGTTTTGGTTACTGTAGCCTTACGGTATAGTTTGAAGCTATGTAGTGTGATACTTCCAGCTTTGTTTTTTGTTTTTTTTTTCTCATAATTGCTTTGGCTATTTAGGCTCTTTTGTGGTTCCACATGAATTTCCAAATAGTTTTTTCTAATTCTGTGAAAATATCATTAGTAGTATGATAGAGCATTGAATCTATAAATTGCTTTGGGAAGTATGGCCATTTTAACAATATTGATTCTTCCTGTCCATGAGCATGGAATGTTTTTCCATTTCTTTGTGTCATCTTTGATTTCTTTCATCTTTGTTTTGTAATATTTGTCATAGAGATTTTTCACCTCCACAGTTAGCTGTATCCTTCAGTATTGTATTTTTCTTGTTGCTATTTTGAATGGAATTGCATTCTTGATGTGGCTCTCAGCTTGGACATTGTTGGTGTTTAGAAATGCTACTGATTTTTGTACATTGATTTTGTATCCTAAAACATTGGTGAAATTATTTCTCAGACCTAGAAGCTTTTAGACAGCTACAATGAGGTTTTCCAGGTATAAATCACATCCTCTGTGAAGAGAGATAGTTTGACTTCCTCTCTTCCCATTTGGATGTATTTTCTTTCTTTTTTTTCTCTTGCCTGATTGCTCTGGCTAGGACTTCTAGTACTATATTGACTAAGAGTGGTGAGAATGGGCATCCTTAGCTTGTTTCAGTTCTCACAGCGAATGCTTCCAG
Organism: Chlorocebus sabaeus; assembly: GCF_047675955.1. NCBI lineage: Eukaryota > Metazoa > Chordata > Mammalia > Primates > Cercopithecidae > Chlorocebus > Chlorocebus sabaeus. The sequence continues at coordinate 92,585,776 of NC_132905.1, read as the reverse complement.
CTTTTCCTGTTCAGTACAATGTTGGCTGTGGGTTTGTCATAGATGGCTCTTAGTATTTTGAGGTATGTTCTTTCAATGCCTAGTTTGTTAGTGTTTGAAACATGAAGGGATGTTGAATTTCATTGGAAGTCTTTTCTGCAGCTATTGAGATGATCATGTGGTTTTTGTGTTCAGTTCTGTTTATGGGATGAATCACATTTATTGATCTGCATATGTTGAACCAACCTTGCATCCCAGGAATAATCATATGTAGCTAATCATGGTGGATTTGCTTTTTGATGTGGGTACTGGATTTGGTTTACTCATATTTTGTTGAGGATTTCCAAATCCCTGTTCATCATGAATATTGGCCTGAAGTTTCTTTTTTTATTGTGTTTCTGCCAGGTTTCTGTATCAAAATGATACTGACTTCATAAAATGAAGTTAGAGAGGAGCCTTTCCTCCTAAATCTTTTGTAATAGTTTCAGCAGGATTGGTAGTAGCTATTTGTTATACATTTGGTAGAATTTGGTTGTGAATCTGTCTGGTCTAGGTTTTTTTCTGGTTGGTGGTCTTTTTATTACTGATTTAATTTTGGAACTCATTACTGGTCTGTTCAGGGTTTCAGTTTCAGACTTTAAACCAACAATGATCAAAAAAGGCAAAGAAGGGCATTATATAATGATAAAGGGTCCAATTCAACAAGAAGACCTAACTGTTCTAGATATGTATGCACCCAATGCTGGAGCACTCAGATTCATAAATCAAGTTTTAGAGACCTAGTAAGAGACTTTGATAACCATGCAATAATAGTGGGAGATTTCAACATCTCACTGACGGTATTAGATAGATCATCGAGGCAGAAAACTTACTTAACATATTCGAGACCTAAACTTGACACAACCAAATGGACCTAACAGACATCTCCAGAACACTGCACCCAACAACACAATATGCATTATTTTAATCTGCACATGCCACATACTTCAAAATTGACCGTGCACTTGGCTGTAAAACAATTTGCAACAAATTAAAAAAAAAAACTGAAATCATGCTAGCCATACTTTCAGATCACAGCACGGTAAAAATAAAATCAATGCTGAGAATATCTCTCAAAATCATGGAAATTGAACAACCTACTCCTAAATGACTTTTGGGTAAACAATGAAAGTAAGACAGAAACCAAGAAATTATTTGAAATGAATGAAAACATAGATACACCATACAAGAATCTCTGGGATACAGTTAAAGCAATGTTAACAGGAAAGTTTATAGTGCTAAACACCCATATCAAAAAGTTGGAAAGACCTTGAATTAACAGCCTAATGTCACACCTGGAGGAACTAGAAAAAACAAGAGCAAACCAAACTTATAGCTAGCAGAAGAAAAGAGATAACCACAATCGGGACTGAACTGAATGAAATTGAGATACAAAAAAACATACAAAAGACCAACAAAAATAAAAGTTGGTTTTTTGAAAGAATAAATAAGATTGATAGACAACTAGCTAGATTAAAAGAAAAAAGAGAGGAGAGAAGATCTAAATAAGCATAATCAGAAATGACAAAGAGGACGTTAGCACTGAACCCACAGAAATTAAAAAAAAAAAAACTCAGAGACTATTAAAAAACATTTCTATGCACAAAAACTAGAAAACCCAGAAAAAAATGGATAAATTTATGGAAACATACACACCCAAGATTGAACCAGTGAGAAATAGGTTTTTTTCCTCAATAAATGATTGTTCTGTTGCTGTTGAATAACTTACTTTCCAACTGATATGAAAATGTTACTTTTATCATCTCCTGAATTCTTTTGTGTATAAAAGTTTGCTTTTAAATTTTCTGTTCTGTTTCCTCAGTCTGTTAATTGTCTGTCAATTCCTGACTGCTACCCTTGCTGATTTATCTGCCTTATGTTTTTCTTTTGTGTGTCACAAACCTTGTGTGAACCTGAGTCCCATTTGCAATGATCCCATCTCTGGCTGGTTGTAGTTACAGTCTCTGTTTTCTCAATTATCTCAAAGCCACCTGCTCATACCTAATAGGCTGTCTTAGCTTGGGCTGCTATAACAAAGTGCTGTAGATTGAGTGGCATATAAACAACAGAAATGTATTTCTCACAGTTCTAAAGGGTGGAAGTCTGAGATCAGAGTGTAGCAGGGTTGGGTTCTGGTGAGGGCTCTCTTCCTGATTCATAGATGTCCATCTTCTTGCTGGGTCTTCACACTGTGGCAAAAGGGTGAGGGAATCTCCCTGGGGTCCCTTTTATAAAGGTACTAATGCAATTCATGAGGGCTCCACCCTTATGACCTAGTCACCTTCCAAAGGCCCCTCCTCCTCATACTGCTGCCTTGGGGGTAAGGATTTAAACCCATGAATTTTGGGGACACAGACACATTGCAGTTGACAAACATACTATGTGTCTGAACACATCTCATAGGCCTCCATCTGTTACTCCAGGACCCTCAGCCCCTGCTCGGTCTCAGTGGCCACTCCAGCAGATTGACTCCTTCTCCGTGTGAGGGTTTCCGCAGCTCAGGGCCAGCCTGTTACCTGTCCCAGGAGGGCTGGCCCTTCTTTCCTGTGGCTCAGAAACCAGGTCAAAAGGTTTCTGGATGCTCTTGGCATTTCTGTACTTGGATGAAGCACCCCATCACCGGGCATAGAACCTGACTTTGGGAGTGGTCACCTTGGGACCAGGTGACAACCCAGACATGCAGGGTGACTCTGACCAGTGACGAAGGGGATGCAGGAAGAATGTAAGCAACCAAGTTCCTATTTTTCTTCCACCCCATGGGCTGCTGTGAGGTAGAATTTTTCTGTGTAACCTGCCGGAGGCATCTGCATGGCCAAGGGAAGGCATCGGCTCAGGGACTGGCTGTCTCCATGTCTCCAGAAGCCGGTGTAGTGACAATCTCATTCCATTCCCCTCACTCTCACTGCCCTGGTTTGCACCTCCCCAGTAGAGCAACAGTATTTAATTTTTGTGTCAGTCTGTGTTCAAAGAAATCTAGGTTAAAAAAACACTGTGTTCTAGACAAGGAATATAGAAATGAATGCTTTTTGTTTTGCTATTTACTTTGTAGAAAGGATTTGCTTTTCATAGGCAAAATAACTAGGCATTTATAACCACATATAGGTATGAAAGAAAGAGAAAATGATGCCTTTAGCCCAGTCAGATATACTCTTAACCATCGGCCCTGAATCTAACAGGCCAACAATATTCCAACACCAGAACCTTTGCTACCATAGCCAGAATTTGTAAGACTGCACACCACTGCTAAGTAGAGTGGTGTAGCATTCATTTCTATATTACTGCTGTTTTTTCTTTTCTTTGTACTTTCTCTTTTTTTCATAGAAAATTAATATTTGCACCCAAACAAGCCTCTGTTTCAAAAGACTCAGCTCCCATGACATTGGCATGTTACATACCTAAGAAGTGGTAAATACAAAACAAATAATCCCCAACAATCAGGACGTTGTGCATTACTGTATGTGTGTGTTTTACTTTGCCAAATTGCAGAAAAGTAGATTGAACATCTAGATTAAGGAAGCCAAAGCTATAACAGATGGATAGACATCTTTAGTTGTAGATTTTGGTGAAGTAAGTTAACTAGCTGCTTAGATCTGTCCCTGTCCAGGGTGCACAGCTACAGCTAGTTAGTGTCAGGGTGTGCAATAGGTTGGGGTCCTTATTCTGAACTTCTCTACACTCTAGGGAGCCTTCAGATGATGCCTTTAGTATGCTGATTTATCACCCTGGATGCAGAAAACATCTAGGAAGCATCAAAAAACACTTATACCTGTGCCTGAACCCCAGAGATTTCACTGGTCAGGAGTGGGCTTGGGCATGGCTATTTTTTTTTAAAATAGAATTGGAATTAGATTAAGCATATTAAATTACAGTTGTCTCTGGGGTTTGTATGCACCATTATCCTAAATAATAATTTTTAAAAAAACGACTCCAAAGTCATGCTTTACAGAGTTTCTACAAATAACTGTTCAGTTTTTCTTTAAAAACCATATGATTGGCCAGGCACGGTGGTTCATGCCTGTAATCTCAGCACTTTGGGAGGCTGAGGTGGGCGGATCATGACATCAGGAGGTCGAGACCATCCTGGGTAACACAGTGAAGCCCCATCTCTACTAAAAATGCAAAAATTAAAAAAAAAAAATTAGCCGGGCGTGCTGGTGGGTGCTTGAAGTCCCAGTTACTCGGGAGACTGAGGCAGGAACACCCGGGAGGCAGAGCTTGCAGTGAGTGGAAATCGCACCACTGCACTCCAGCCTGGGCGACAGAGCGAGACTCCATCTCAAAATAAATAAATAAATAAATAAATAAATAAATAAATAAATAATATGATAATGGTCTCTGTTTGAGAGAGGAAAACTATAAGGATCTTAGAATCAGTGGCTACATTGACTTGAAAGCTTTATTTTTAGAACATAATTTTTAATTTTGAATTAATTTTGAACTATTAACTTATATATGATGGCACAATAAAATAAAAACTTTTTTGATTTCTTGGTGGTACTTGGTGGAGAGCCAGTTCACTGGGGATATATACTGTTCTCACCCTCAAGTGATCACAGATTACTCAGGGGACACAAGAGGGAGGGTTGGGGAGCTGCAATTTTTGCTGTTGTTGAACTGCACAGGGTACAATTTGCATCTTTTTAGGTATTCCTCTTTGCTAGCTCTGAAGGGCTAGAAGAAAGCGAAGAGAATGAAATGGTAGAGAATTTTTTTTTTGGAGAAAAATATCATCACACATATTACCAATATAGAACAATTATGATTATACAGTTTTAAGGATCTCAGATGTTTTCCTGCTTAGAGTCTATGTGTTTTCATTTAATTATTAAAAAGTACAGGATTTTGTAACTTTTTTGCATTTTATGCCTTCCGGTTAGACCCTAAGTGTTAAAAATTGCCTCTACTTAACAGGGGTGCAGTCTTACAAATTCTGGCTATGGTAGCAAAGGTTCTAGTTTTGGCATATTGTTGGCCTGTTAGATTCAGGGAACTATTTCGATGGTTAAGAGTATATCTGACTGGGCTAAAGGCATCATTTTCTCTTTCTTTCATACCTATGTGTGGTTATAAATGCCTAGTTATTTTATCTATGAAAAGCAAATCAGTTTCTACAAAGTAAACAGCAAAACAAAAAGCATCCATCAGTGCAAACTTTGAAGTGGAATTTTAGCACTAATGAAAGCCCTTTCCCATGAACCAGTCGCCCTGTTTAATGATTTGCAGGTCACTGTTCATCTTTTCCTTTCCTTTCTTTACCATTAAATGAATCTCTCCCAGGTGTCCCAGAGAGTCTCCTTGGAGGCAGTGTTCCTTCTTGTCTTGTGAGAATAAGTCTAAGACACTCTTTATTTGGGTGAATTGATGGTGGGGTTTGTAAATATCCATATGGCCAAACACGCATTGATTGAGGCCATGCAGATCTTGTTGAGCAACACAGAATGCATCTTCATACCTTCTTCCCTCTCCAATCCAATCCCCAATATTTTGGCAAGAACAAATCCGTAGCTGCAAACCTGGGAAGCTGGATATTCATGCCTAATAAGGACATTTGAGATCAACAAGTTGACCAAAAAAAAAAAAAAAAAAAAAGGTCTGTGACTTTTCATGTAGCACTTTAGGGTGACCTGGCTCAGAAGTTATCTAGGGCAGACCAGGCCAATGGCCATGGGACATTCCCTGAGGCGTTCTTTGGACTCTTCCTTCTTCCAACAGCCCGGCTCATAGTCCCACTTAAAGGAAATGACAGGAAGTGACTCTACAGACAGGCCGACTGTCTACAGAGAGGAAAAATCTCCTTTGAGGACCACCTCATACACCCACCCACAAACATGAAATAAGTCATAACTGATTCATCCTGCCAGCCACCAGGGATACTTGGATTAATTGAACACTGTTCTTAAGAAATGTTCATCTGAGGTAGGTCAACGAGGAGATCAACAACCAGGTACAACGGGAAGCTCTGCTTTGGTATTCTGCACTGCACACTCCACGTTTACCTAGAAGATGTATAATTGTTTCTGAGAAGCTGAGGCCAGGAGCAGATACCTCTAACAAGCTTGTTCTGAGTGTTCTCTGTGAGACCTGGGAGCTGGACCAGGTTGTTTCTTAGCGCTACCTCCAGCTCTCCCTCATTGTTCTTCTTTTGATATAGACGTCGTGATTTGGAGGAGGAATGCCTTGGCAGCCAGAGTGGAGCCGTCGAAAACTGTATATCGTAAAAATGAAAATGCGTTCTCTTAGGTTTGTGGACACTTGTGTCAAGGCCTGAAGAATGAGCTCATATCACAATATTGTGATTGTGGAAAACGTATTGCATAGTAAGTGTTGCCTGTGATAGTATCACATGAGCATACACCCGCACAAGAAGGGTGTGCTGGAGTGGGCGTGCTAGAGTGGCACTGAAGGAAGCACAGCACTGCCTTTTCACATGGCATGTATGGCTTTGTGTTTGACAGTAAAGGGAATAAAATAAGGTCCTTGTAACTGGAGTATTTCTGTGTGAGTAGAGGAAGATAAAAATAATTTTAAAAAGAAGATAAAAAGAAAAAAGTAAAAACTTCAGTGGCATTTTAGGGGGAGTCTGCACTCATATCCAGAGTATAGGAAAGGCTTTGCAGACAATGGGACAAGATGTGGGCTCTGGGAGATGGACCAGGGCAATGACAGTAGGTGCTGCATACAAGGAGACACCTAAACAGCTGACTGGGTCTTGGGAGTCTGAGTATGGAAAGAGTTAAAGATGACTCTAGGCTCGAGCCTGGAAGCCTAAAAGGTGCGGACACCATTTCTAGGAATAAGAAGTTCATGGAGAAGGATGGAGTTGGACCCAAAGGAGAGGAGAGGAGAAGTCTGTAGATTTGGTTCCCAATCTTTGAAGAACTGAGAAGAGATGTTTAGTAGGAAATGAGTTGGAGTTAATGAGACACTGTGGAGTCAGAGGGTTTTGAAGACCACTGGGCAAGGGGACAGTTTCACCTTTGGGATTGGATGCGGTCAGGCCATGAAAGCTTTTTCAGTGAAGCTCAGTAGAAGCCAACTTGCAAGTAATTGAAGAGAAAGCAGGCAAAATGCCAAGGCATGTTGATGGCTCCATTGGGAAATACGGTGGTGAAAGCCAGGTCTCTATCATGTTTATCGTTGTGTCTGAGAATTGTAGCACTGCACTGACTCAATTAACTTTTGTTAATACAAGGGAAAGTGAGATATTGAACGTTAGCTTAAGTGGAGTCAAGAGATGTTTTGGATTATTTATTTTAGGGTAGAAGAAATTTCTCTTGCACAGGGAAAATATCCATCACAGAGAGAAAGGGAGGAGATGCAGGAGGGAGAAGACGGCAAGCTGGGAAATCATGGCAGTGTCTGTCTCAGGGGTGCAGATGCAGGGGTTAAATCTGGAAAGGAGCAATGATCAACCCTGCATTGCTAAAGGATTTTGGAGCAAGGGAGCTTTTACCTCTGAGTCAAGAGTGAAGGGGGAGAATACAGGTGAAGCTATTGAGAAAACCCAAGAGTGGGAGGTCCAGGTTGAAAGAACTTACGTTTTATGGCTTCATTACTCTAAAAAAAAGTAAATAGAAAACAAGGTCAGCCTTTGTGAGTAAAGTGAGAGTAGTTTTGGGGTAAGAGGCAGCAGAAAGGAAGGTTTTCAGCAGCTGTGTAGAGAATTACGTAGGAAGTGAATTAGGGATGACTGAAAAGAAGTTAAGGAGTGAATGTAAATTCCAAATGGGTTTTAAAAATTATGAGATTTGTGGTAGAGACAGCCAGTCTTAGCTGCATGCTTTTTCTCCATCAATGCTTAGTTCTCTGGCACTAGGGTGGAGACAGAAGACCAAGAGCCAATAGAAGCTTCCTGGTTAGTAAGAGGATGAGCAATTTCAGGGAACTAGTCAGAGCACAGTGAGCTGACTGTGGGGAGGGGAGCAGAGCCCTGAGTTGATAAAGGTCCTGCAAAAATAGGATGAGTCAAAGAAGGAGGGAGCTTCATGGGCATCCAGGAAGCCTTCAGAAAGAGCAAGGGCGAGACAGAGATGGAAGGAGAGAAGGCTGTGGTTAGAGAGAGGAATTTTCGCTAGAGATTTTTTTTGCCCTCATCAGTTCAAATCCAGCCTGGGCTGTGTACCTTATATAATCATTTTCATCATGTTGGTTGGCTTGTTTTTAGGGTTTCTGTGTTTGTTAGAATAAGATACCCTGGGAAAGGAAATATAAAATCGTCTCTCTTCTGCCACAGTAGGATCATGTTTGAAGAGTCATGTTTAGTTCCAGACATTTCCTTTAACTATGTATTCTCTGCAGATCCCACTGGTACAATCTGAGAAATACTGAAAAGAGTCACTCCCCAGCTCCACTGCTGTCTCTGTTCCAAGTCACCGTGATCCTGTGCGTGGATCATGACTCTGCTTTCCTAATTGTCCTCGCTTCTCTCTAAGCTTCTGTGGGTCTGTTCTTCACAGGGAGTCAGGATGACTGCTGAACATTGTCAGTCCGTGTGGCTCCAGTGCTGCCGGCCTTCCTCCAGGGCCGAGGACCCTAACCACCTGATCTCGGTTACTTCTTCGGCCTCATCTCCTAATGCTTTACCCTTGGTTCTTTCTGCTCTGCCCACACAAGCGTTCTTGGTATTCCTCACCCCAGGGCCTTTGCACTTGCTGGTCCTGCAATCTGGAATGTTCTACCCATCATTTATGACTTAGGAACTCACTTTCTTTGGGTCTTCATCACTTTCACAGTAACGCCTTCCCTGACCACACTATTCAATAGTGTTCCCCAGGCCAGGCTTGGCAGTTCATTCCTGTAGTCCCAGCACTTTGGGAGGTCGAGGTGGGCAGATCACTTGAGGCCAGAAGTTTGAGACCAGCCTAGCCAACGTGGTGAAATCCTGTCTCTACTAAAAATATAAAAATTAGCCAGGCATGGTGGTGTGTGCCTGCAGTCCCAGCTACTTGGGAGGCTGAGGCAGGAGAATCGCTTGAAACCAGGACGTGGAGGTTGCAGTGAGCCGAGGTCGAGCCACTACCCTCCAGCCTGGGCAACAGAGTGACACTTCATCTGAAAAAAAAAAAAAAAAAAAAAAATGGTGTTCCTCACACAACATCCTGTCTTCCTTCCCAGTTTTTTATCCCCTTCTCACAGGCTATTAACTTTACTGTTCTATTTTTTTTCTTTACTGTACGTCTCCTCCAATGAGAAGGTAACTCCACAACGGCAGGGTTTTTATTTTGCTTGTTTGTGGCTCCATCCTCACTTCCCAGCACATAGTGTATGCTAGATGATGTGCATTGAATGAATGAATATTGAATTACCTGGCTATAAAAGTCATATATGCCCATTATAGATAGCTGGGAAAGCACAGAAAATTTATATATAATATAAAGATATGTATATATGCATATATACATAGTTCTATGTGGAAATAACCTCTGCTAAAATTAAAGTGGAATTGCTTTTTTTTTAAAAAAAAAAAACAAAACACATATACATATATGGTTGATGCATCAGTCGGGATACTGGTAAATAGAATGAGATTGTGGGTATATGACCAAGGGGATAAAGATTTAAAATCACATTATCTGATGGGCTGTTTCTGAGAGATAATTTACCTGGAGATGACCAGGCTTTGGAGAGCATAATATACATTTTAGATATTTGAAGAATTATGGTATGTAAGACAAAGTGTACTTATTCTGCATAATTCTGAACTAGAGCAGAACCCACACTACTGGGGAAAGATCCAGAAAGGGCAATGTTGGCTGCATAGTGAGATTGATTCTCGCCGGTGGGCTACCCATCCGTAGGGCTAAATTTTGAAGAACAGAGCTTGACATCCATAGAAGTTCAAATAGAAACGCAATGGCCTCCTGCTGGGTATTTGCTGCTTGATGGTTTTCCTCCAAAGAATCTAAGGTAGAAAAGACACATTTAAAACACCTGTAAGGCAGTTTTAAGCAGGTAACAGTAAATTTGATAACAACAATAGGACATTTCTTATATGCCTGTGGGTATTTTCCTTTTTCTATAAAATATCTTTTTCTATTTATTACAGAGTAGTATCTTACATGGAGTATCTATTTACTGTTTATTTTCTCTCTTATCATCCCACTGGTCCTCACAGTTTAAGTGTCATATTATCATGGAAGACTGTGAAAATGCATTTCATTAGCCACGCATAAGACAGATTAGACCAATAGTTCATTTTCTTTTAACCAATCTATTTGTCTATTTTTAGAAATACATTACTCCAGAAACATCAGGAACACATTAAGCTACATAATAACTGAGATTTTAAAGCCATGTTTTGAAGACCCTCTAAACCCAACTGATATAAACACATTTAAGCTTGTCATGGTCATGATGTCATTTGTCCTGTAAACATCTTTTAGCCTTTGGAGAAATTGCAGCAGACATATCAGCAGGATTCATAAACAAGCCAGTGGAAAATACACACAGAGAAGTTCATAATTTGAGTAATTTGTGTTGAAAAATCACAGGACATCTTGATGGATTTATAACTGTCGTGATAAAATTAACAGTGCATAGGCCGGGCGCTGTGACTCACGCCTATAATTCCAGCACTTTGGGAGGCCGAGGCGGGCGGATCACGAGGTCAGGAGTTCGAGACCAGCCTGGCCAACACAGTGAAACCCCATCATCTCTACTAAAAATGCAAAGAAATTAGCTGGGCATGGTGGCGTGGCCGAGTCAGGAGAATCGCTTGAACTCGGAAGGCGGAGGTTGTGGTAAGCCGAGAACGTGCCACTGCACTCCAGCCTGGGCAAAAGAGCAAGACTCCATCTCAAAAAAGAAAAAAAAAAATAAAAATTAAAAACAAACAAAAAAACAGTGCATAGAGTATTTTTACTTTGAAACTATTGATATTTTCCAAATATCTGCTTTTTAAAAATTTAATTTAATTTTACATTCCAGGATACATGTGCAGGATGTGCAGGTTTGTTACACAGGTAAATGTGTGCCATGGTGGTTTGCTGCACCTATCAACCCATCACCTAGATATTTGGCCACACGTGCATTAGCTATTTATCCTAATGGATATTTTCAGAAGAATAACACGCATTCATTTGAATCGCTGAAGTTTTGTTAAATTCACTACAAATTATTTATCCTACATATATTTTAAGTCAGTTTTAAGTAAGGCTGTTTTTGAAATAAATTTGAGGTATTTTAGTATAAATTATTCACACAATAATTTTTAAATTCTGTAAGATTCTATTTGTTTGACCTTATTGCCTTAAGATTCCTGTTACGATTGCTTTTTAACATAAATTTAGCAGCATGTCAGTCATTTAAGGTTTATTTTACACTTGAGCAAGTGGCAATATATGGCATAAAACAAGTCCTCCCTATTGTTATAAATGAAGAGTAGTCAAGTAGATTATAATAATGCAGGGTGAAGTGGGAGGCGAAACAGTTTTTAGCCAGTGCTATCCAGGCAGCCCACCTTTGTACTCCAAATTAATTTGGATTACCAAGATAATTGAGGGGATTTTTGCTCAGGTAATTGTGGTTGGGTAATCTGGACTTTTCTTCAAATTTGATTTGAATGAAGCTTCTTAAGCAGAAACATATGGGCATGGAAGAGTGAGCATCAGAACTCTTAAAGGGCAATAACAAGCGTCCTAAGGATTTATAATTGGATGGCTTCTTTCATCCAGATGGATTCCACATCATTTTAAGGCCTTGTAAAGAAAAGCCAGATAGATGCACAACAGTGCCCTTTCCACTCAAAGTTGTGGTCAAGTGCAGTGAAATTTGCAGTGTATGAATTCCTGCTTCTCTCCCTTCCACCCCAGTGCCTCCCCAGCCACCCAAGTGCTCAAAGGCAGAGCTAAAGCAAGGAGCTTCACCCAGAGCCAAAGTTTTCCTGATGAATTCTGCTGCATTGCTGGGTTGTGCTGGTCCTCTTCTGGTACCTTCTTAATCTTCGCTAAAGATATATGTCCACCATTGTCACCCCCAAAATGTCCATGTACTTTGAGCTCGGGGTTGACCAGTCAGCTGACAGCTGGCACATACTTTATGGAGGCAGATGGAAAAATTTTACATTCAGCAGAAGAGCCTGATTCCTAGCAAGGATTGGACTGAGATAACAAGGAGCATTAGAAAGCTCCAGAAGGCAGGGTCTCAGGCCTGCACGTCTGTCAATGTAGGACGAATGATTGGGCCTAACTAATGGTTGGGAGGCCTGATGCCTGAGTGTAACCCTCCTTGAGGAGGGGGTTTCATCCACTGGAGCAAGAGACGGGGGCAGATGTTCTTATCATCTCATGGCCTTACAGGGGAATCATTTGATGTCAGGATTTTAAGAGATATTAAGTAATTCACTTGCCAGGGGTTTGTAGTTTACTAACAATTTGATTTAACTTTTAGGTTATAACTATCAGGGTGAGTCAGTTGTGTGCGAAGCACAGGACTAGGAAGAGGGGTGATGTGGAGGGATTGCCTAATGAGCACAGGGTTTCCTTTTGGGGTGACAAAAATGTTTAGAACTAGAAAGAGGTGTTGGTTGCACAACAGTGTTAACTAAACGCTACTGAATTGTTCACTCTAAAACTGTTAGTTTCATGTTGTGTGAACTTCACCTCAATAAGAAACCAAGTATGTTTGAATTTTTTTTTTCTTTTAAATCATGTGTCTGGCACAGTGGCTCAGCCTGTAATCCCAGCACTTTGGGAGGCCAAGATGGGTGGATCACTTGAGGTCGGGAGTTTGAGACCAGCCTGGCCAACATTGTGAAACCCCGTATCTACTAAAAAATTAGCCAGGCGCGGTGGCGTGTCTGTAATTTCAGCTACTTGGGAGGCTGAGGCAGGAGAATTGCTTGAACCTGGGAGTTGGAGGTTACAGTGCACCAAGATCGCGCCACTGCACTCCAGTCTGGGCGACCAGAGCAAGACTCTGTCTCAAAAAAAAAAAAAAAAAAAATCGTGTGATGGAGACGCTGTTTTATACATCTGTGGTGAGTCACAGAAGGACTGGAAAAATGCTTCTCCCTCCAAGACGCCAACCAGCGTGAGAACATGGGTATACAGGCTGTGCTGAGTATGCTTACGGTTGGTCCCTGAGAGCCACTCCTCGTCTGTGCACATATAGGAATATGACCCATTAGCAAAACAAGGTGGGCAGAGGAGCCAGGCAGGCAGGGGCTTCAATGGTGAGGAATATGCTCAAAATGACTTCTTCAAAAATACAGCAGTGATTTGTAAGTATCTTTAATCTTTAGCTTTTTCACTTTATTCATTGATTTCTTTCTATCTTCTCATGCTTAAAAGTAACCCAAAAGTCACATTTATATGTCTAGAACAGTAAAGATAGGATGTGAATCATGTAATTTTACATTTTCTAGTAGCTACCTACACTAATTTCCATCATGTATTTTCTTTTAATACAGTCTCCCAGGGTGTATCTGAAGAGTCCAGCATAGCCAAAATGGAATCTTTTCAATATGTAATCAATATAAAAATGACTAATGAGATACCTTTTTCATAAAAAGTCTTCAAAATCCAGCAGATATTTTGCCCCCACAGCACATCTTAATTTGGACTACTCACTTTTCATGTGATCAGTTGTCACACGGGCTAGTGGTTGCCATTTAGACCTTGCAGTTCTAGGAGTTATGATTTTTGTTGAGTCCTCTGTGGTCTCAGGAGATGGTCAGTAACTCAAACGTAGGTGAAGAATGATAAACATCACATTATGCATTAGTTTACGGCCTCAGCATCATTAACGTGCCTTTAGTTCACAATACTGTGAATGACATAAAAGAAGTAGTATTCTTTTCCATTTTATGGGTGAGAAAACTGAGATTCTGAGAGCTGACATATGCTCATTTATTCCTGCCTAGGAACGACTTAACTGCTGCTCTGGTTTCCTAGTTGTCTTGGACAGGCCCTGGGCAGTCTCTGTTCCTGGAGGAAAAGATTTATGCACTGTGAAAGGAACTCAGTCTTTTTTTTACAGAAGAGAAAATGAGTCTTGGAGAAGTACAGTAGCTCTCTTGGTGGTCATGTTCTAGTCAACCATGGAGCTTGAACAAGAACCACGCCAAGAGCTCCTTTCAATTCCAGGTAACAAGTACAAGCCCACATGTTTTCTGTGTGCTAGGCTCCTGGCTGGTCATGCCTGGCCATATAGTTGAAAGCAAAGGGTATGTAATGGAATTGCATGACTCCATTTAACAGACTAGTTCACTGTCTTAGCCACTTTGCCCTGGGACAAATTCTGGCTAGATACCAATTCTAGAAACCTGGAATTTCCCCTGACGATGCCTCTCCCAGTGCAGCTCAGTCATAAAGCAGGGAGTGGCTGGATAGAAGCCCATTACTCCTTAGGTCACTTGGTCACTTTGGACACAATTCTATCTCCTTGATCCAAGATCAAAGAAGGAAGGAGAACGAACTAGACCCAGGAACTTTCTCTGTTTTTAATGAGAAGAACCATGTTTGATTTTTATGACTTTTTGTTATAGTAAAATATACATAAAATTTATCATCTTAACCATTTTTTAGTGTACGGTTGAGTGATATTAAATACATTCACCTTGTGGTGCAAAAATCACCATCATCCATCTCCAGGATTTTTTCATTTTCTCACATTGACACTCCAACCCATTAAACAATAGCTTTCCATTCTATCCTTCTCTCAGCCCTTGGAAACCATCATTTTACTTTCTGTTTCTGTGAATTTGACTGCTCTAGGTAACTCACATAAGTGGAATCATACAGCGTTTGTCCTTTTGTGGATGGCTTATTTCTCTTGGCATAAGATAAATAAGATAATCTCTTATGTTCTGAAGGTCCATCTGTGTTATAGTATGTGTCAGAATTTCCCTCCTTTTCTAAGGCTGAAGAATATCCCATGATACGTGTATATCACAATTTGTTTATCCACTCGTCTGTGGATGGACACTTGGGTTGCCTCCACAACCCAAGTGGAGTTGTGGTTATTGAACTTTTGGTTATTGAAAATAATGCTGCCATGAACATGGATGTGCAAATGTCAGTTCAATTTCCTGCTATCTTCAAGTGGAATTGGTGAATCATATGGTATTTCTATTTTTAATTTTTGAATCACTATACTGTTTTTTATAGTAACTTTCCCATTTTACTCTCCCACCAACTGTGCATAAGATTTGCAATTTTTCCGTATCTACACCAGCACTTGTAATTTTCTGATTTTTTGGTAATAGTCATACTAGTGGCTATGAAGTATTTCATTGTGGTTTTGAGTTGCATTTTCCCAATGATTAGTGATGTTGAGCATAATTTCATGTACTTATTGGCCATTAGTGTTATCTTGGGAAAAAATTCTGTTCAAGTCCTTTGCCCATTTTTAAATTGGGTTGTTTATGTTGTTGTTGTTGTTGAGTTGTAGGTGATATATATATATATATTTTTCTAGATATTAATCTCTTATTAGATAAATTATTTTCAAATATGTGTGTGTGTGTGTGTGTGTGTGTATACATATATATATATATTTTTTTTTTTTTTTTTTTGAGAGGGAGTCTCACTCTGTATCGAGTTCAGTGGCGCAATCTCGGCTCACTGCAAGCTCTGCCTCCCGGGTTCATGCCATTCTCCAGCCTCAGCCTCCCAAGTAGCTGGGACTACAGGCATCCGCCACCACGCCCGGTTAATTTTTTTGTATTTTTAGTAGAGATGGGGTTTCACCGTGTTAGCCAGGATGGTCTCGATCTCCTGACCTCATGATCTGCCCGTCTCGGCCTCTCAAAGTGCTGGGATTACAGGCCTGAGCCACTGCGCCCGGCCCAAATATTTTCTTTTATTTTATAGGTTGTCTTTTGACTTTGTTGATAGCTTGTTTGATTCACAAAACTGTTTAGTTTTAATGCAGGCAAAGTTGTCTATTTTATTTATGTTGCCTGTGCTTTTGGTGTCATATTCAAGACGGGCTTGTGAAATCCAGTGCCGTGAAGTTATTCCCTAGGCATTTTAGAGTTTTCTCATAAGAATTTTAGAGTTTTAGCTTTTATTTTTTGGTCTTTGTTCTATTTTGAGTTCATTTTTGTATATAGTATAAGGTAAAAGCCCAACTTTTTTCTTTTGCATATATATACCCAGTTTTCCCAACACCATTTGTTGAAAAGACTGCTCTTTTTCTGATTAAATGATCTTTGAACCACTTTCAAAAATCATCAGACCATATATGCAATAGTTTATTTCTGAAGTCTTTATTCTATTCCATTGACCTATGTATCTGAGACCCCGGAACTTTCAGGGACACATTTAATTTTACTTTCCTCTCACACACTAAATCTTGCAGCCATAAATTTATCTATTTAGTTCATTGATATGTTCTTTTCTGTTTTGGTTATGCAAAGACTTAACTTGCAAAAAGAAATTTCAGTGTTGAAATTTTTTAGCCAAATCAATTTAGCATTTTGAAGTACAGCTTGATTAGAGATTTGCACAATTTTCACTTAGCATTTTGAAATGTAAATACTGATGACAGACTTCCATTGTCTTGTTTGCTCATGCATTCATTCTTCCCTCCAACATGCACTGAAAACCCACTAAGTCTCAGGCTTTGTGTTGGGTTCTACACATTCAAAACCATGGTCTATTGCCTCTAAATTTGGTGGTGGATACAGCTGTGCAAGCAGGTGCTTTAACAGAGGAGGCATAAAATGCTAGGGGATGCAGAGGAGAGGCTGACATCCCAGAGGAAGGCTTCATTTAGAAGATGAGGCTGGATCTGCTATGGAAGGATGGATAGGAATCCTCAAGGTAGATAAAGAGGAGAAGAGTATTTTAAACCTGGAATAGAATGACTGTTCTTGAAACGACAGTCCTTTTCATGTGGGCTGCTTTCCCAAATGGCTTGTCCTTTGTGTTAATGACCAGCTTTCCAGTGTAGAGTCTAGGTGGAGATATGGCTTTATGGCTCTGGTGGGCTCCCAAAGCCCCTAAGTATAAGTTAGGTTTGGTTGGAGATTACCTCAGTGTCTACCTGGAGAGTCCATTTGTCAATTTTTAGGGGTAACTTACCAACAAGATATGTAATCTCAGTTTGATGGAAGCCATCCCATGTACTCCATCCCTAGGAGCAGAGAGGGAGCTAATGGCTCATGGCCCATGGCCCACATAACACTTGCCATCAGGTGCAATAACCCAAGACTGGGTCCAGAAATGGTTGCTGAGGCAGGGTAAGGAAGCAAAGAGGATGAGATGTGAAAAAAAGCACCAAGGAGATAGTGTTGATTTTAAAAAAATTGTGTTTTCTTATTGATTGAAAATGTGCATTTAATAAAAAGTTCTTTCTCCCCCCAAAATCCCATAGCATTTTGTCTGTATTCCTCTTATGAAAGAAGCAGCTGTATGATAATCAAGCACATTAACTTTTAAACACAAGTGAATTTGTGGGATCAACATGACAGAATATTAGAAACTGCAATTGAATTGAAGAATCTAGGAAGTAGAGCAGTTTTCATCAGTGAACACATTTTACTTTATATTATTGTCCTCGCAAGGTCTTTAAATATAGGGCACTCCCCTAATTCGTCTTTGGGTCTTCCAGGTTGCCCAGCACATAGCCTAACACATTGTGGGTTATACATGAAGGAATGAATGAATAAGGGAAAACATAAAGGTGTTTTGAAAACATAAAATATTCATGAGTGTAAGATATACAGTAGGTTTGGTATGTTATAGGTGCTATAAAATCTTTTATTTTTAATTTAATTTTTATTTTTGGTTGTGGTAAATACGTGAAACATAAAATTTATAGTCACAACCACTTTACAGTTCAGTAGTGTTAAGTATATTCACGTTGTTGGTGCAGCCAATCTCTGGAACTTATTTACCTTGCAAAACTGAAACTTGATGTCAATCAACACTCCCCATATTCCCCATGCCCCCACCTTTTGGCAACTGTTATTACTACTTTCTGAATTTGGGCTACTCTTGGTACCTCAAATAAGTAGAATCATACACTGTTTGTCTTTTTGTGACTGGTTTATTTCACTCAGCATAATACCCTTAAGATTCATATATGTTGGGGGATGGTGGGGGTGGGAGAGCATTAGGGAAAATAGCTAATGCATACTGGGCTTAATACCTAGGTGATGGGTTGACAGGTGCAGCAAACCACCATGGCACACGTTTACCTATGTAACACACCTGCACATCCCTGCACATGTCCCTCGGAATTTCCAAATAAAGCAATTTTTATAAACCAATTTAATTTTAAAAAAAGATTCATCTATATTGTAGAAGGTGTCCAAATTTTCTTCTTTTTAAAGACTGAATGATATTTTATTGTTTACCGCATTTTGTTCATTCATTCAGCTGTTGATGGATAATTGGGTTACTTTGACCTTTTGGCTATTGTGAGTAATGCTGCTATGAACATGGGTGTACAAATATCTCTTTGAGATCCTGCTTTAAATTTTGTGAATATATACCCAGAAGTGGAATTGCTGGATCATATGGTAATTCTATTCTTAGCTTTTTGAGGAACCACCATACTGTTTTCCATAGAGGCTGTACCATTTTATATTCCCACCAGCAGTGCACAAGAGTTCCGATTTCTTCGCATTTTTGCCACCATTGTTATTTTCAATTTTTTTATATTTCATAGTAGCCATCCTAATAGGTGTGAGGTGTAAAAATTATTTTTTAAGACTAAAGAGTGAAGCTTTTGAGTGTCACTTGCTTATCTTCAAGCAGTCAATGCCTTTTAAAAATAATTCTTCAAAGCAGACTATATGTTGAAGTCAGAAGCTTCTTATGTGTGACTTTCAGGGACTCTTTGAATCAGGTGTTCATTTGGCAACAGAAATTGATGAAACATTCAAAACAACTTTCCCAAACCTTACAAAGAAAAATTGTGACATTAAAAAAAAAAATCACAAATTGTTTTTTTCTTGTCAGTGATGACTTACTGGTTCATGCAGAGGTGAATACTGGTAAGTAAATAATCCCAGGACTGTGTGCTGAGAATGAAGCTCAGAGCAGACCCTTATCAGAGTGTCTGTCTTCACAAATACTTGAGTCAAGGAGCTGTCCAGCAGGAGAGAGGCGAGTTATAAAGGCTTTATTTGCACATATTTGCAACTCTTTGTTGCAGTGTAAGTATAAGTGAAGTGTTTAGTGTGTGCTTCTGTGTATGGAGAGGGGGAGAAGGGAGGAGAGTGAGGAGCAGTTGTTCCTTGTATAACAAAAAAATGACTCTGTTTGCACCATAACTCCCCATGCTTAGTGCATGAAGAAAACTATATATTTTCTGAAGGCAGGCAATTTTAAGAGCATGAAAACTGTGACATCATCCAGGAGAGCTAAATATCAGTTGAGCAGCTAGTATAAGAGCTGCTTGCAATGAGTTATGAGGCTCTGAAACTTTCCACGTTAGTTTACTCCCTTTGCGGCATGATATGAAGACTTTTGTGTAGCCTAAGCGTT